>NW_028270007.1:0-154276 GCF_054644295.1 Miniopterus natalensis | reverse complement strand
ATGACACCTAAGCATGAATCTTCGAAGAAGAGTGGACATTTCTGTTCATGGAATTCTGTAAGTATGAATTTCCCTGATTGTTGTTTACCTAGAGAATGTTCTGTTGTGATTTTATGGAACCCCTTTCCTTGTACCTTCCTGATCATGAATCCTCTAATTGTCTCTTCCCTTAATCATGGCTTGCTTTGATTGTAACCTCCCCTTAACACAGCCCCACTTGAGCATGTATCCTCTTGATTGTGTTTGATATAATAACTCATACTTTCTTGAGCGTTGATTCTGCTGAGCATGTAGCCTTTTGAATGTGAACGACTCTGAGAATGACACGCTTCAGAAAATGTACCCACAAGAACATGGAATGTTTTCCTGTGGGACATCCTGAGCTTAAAGAATCTGAGAAAGGACCCTTCTGAACATGGAATCACGCACTGAAGTCATTTCTAAGCATATCCATAGAATTGTTGGCGTAAATGCATGGAATTCTGTCATTTCCTTGATCTTAGTTCATCCTGGGACTGTACCATTGTGAATTTGTGTAACAACATCCGAGTACCTTCCTGAGCATGGACGCTCTTAATTGTCCATCCCCCTAATCATGTATTCTGTGAATCTAAACTACCGTGATCTTAGCCCCTCTTGATCACGTATAACACTGATCATGCATAACAACTGAAAATGTTCTTCCCGGCCCCTGAGCGGCAACCTGGCTGACTCTGTTACTTCAGACCGTAGACCCTACCTCATGAGCATGAAGCCATGGGACCCGACACCTTTCTGAATATGAATATCCTCTGATAATGGAGCCATTTTGAGAAACCCCAACACTCTGCATGGACCAATGAGTGTGGAATATCCTGAACATAAACGTTCAAGGAATATACACTCTTGATCATGGAATCCTTGTGTGTAGTCAGTGATACACAGAAACTCAATAAGCATGGACTCTTCTGATGATGGACTGCCCTAAGAATCTACTTCCCTAATTAGAGCCAATTTCCAAGTATCTACTTGGTAGTTTATCCTCTGTATGTGTACCAGCCTGAGCATCAAAACCCTCCGTAAGGAGCCTACTGACCGTGACATACTTCGATTTGAATCTCCCTTGAATATCACGTCACTTGAGCATATACTCTCTTCTTGATATTTAATACTGCTAAACATGTAAATTCTGTGCATGAAAACGTTTCAGTAAGGACACACACTGAGAATAAAACACTTAGGAGAACAAACAGCTTACCCATGGCCACTCTAGTGTGGATAACTTGAGGATAAACACCGGGGACATGGATCCCCTGAACGTGGAATGAATGACCTCAATTACGTGTATGCATGAATGTAAGAAGAGTGGACATTTTTCAATTGGAATCCTGTAAGTATGAATTTCCTTGATCCTAGTTTAACTTGGAAATGTTATTTTGCGGTTTTGTGTAATCCCTTTTCCTGTACCTTCGTTTGCATGAAAAGCCTAATTGTATATTCCCCTGATCCTGACCTTCTTTGATTGTAACCTCCCCTTAATGTAGCCCACTTGAGCATGTATCTTGTAGATTATGTGTAATTTAATAAATCATACTTTCCTGAGCATGCATTCTGTTGACCATGGAGCCTTTTGAATTTGAACGACTCTGAGAATGACACGCTTCAGAAAATGTATCCCCAAGACCATGGGATATCTTCCTGTGTGACATCTTGAGCTTCATCAATCTGAGAATGGACCCTTCGAAATATGGAATCAGTGAGCCCCGTCATTTCTAAGCATATCCCTAGGAATCCTTGACCTGTACATCCATGGAATGCTGCCATAATTCCCTTGATCCTAGTTCACCCTGAGAATATACCTGTGTGGTTTTGAGTAACAACATACAAGTACCTTCCTGAGTATGGAGGCTTTGAAGGCCGACGCCTCTAATCATGTATTCTGTGAATTTAAGCTACCGTGATCTTAAGCCCCTCTTGATCATGTATACCACCGATTGTGTATAAGACCAGGACATATAGTTTTCTAAGCATGGAAGGCCTGATCAGAGAGCTGGCTATGTACCTTCAGACCATAGAGCCTTCCTCACGGGCATGAACCCATGTGATTTTACAACATTTTGAGTACGCATGTCCTCTTATCATGGAAGCATTTTGAGAAATACCGACACTCAGCATCGACCCATGAGTGTTGAATATCCTGAGCAGAAAGGTCCGGGGATTATATACTCTTGATCATGGAATCCTTGGACGTGATCAATGATAAACAGCAACTCAAGAAGTGTGGACACTTCTGATCATGGGCAGCACTGAGAGTCAACTTCCTTCATTAGAGCCACTTTCCAGTATGTGCCTACTTGTTTATGCCCTGAATGTGTACCAGCATGAGCATCAAAACCCTCAGCATGAAGCCTACTGACCGTGACACACTGCTTTTTTAATCTCACTTGAATGCCACTTGAGAATACACCCACTTCTTGATGTTTAATGCCTGAACATGTAAAATTATGTGCATGGAAACATTTGAATAACGACCCACACTAAGAATAAAACACTCGTGATAATAAGTACCCTATCCCTGGCCCCTCTTGGGTGGATAACTTGAGGATCCACACTGTGAACATGGATTGCCTGAACGTGGAATCAATTTCCGCAAGCATATCTAACCATGAATCTAAGAAGAGAGGAGATTGCCGCTCATAGAATGCCGTGAGTACTAAATTCCTTGATTGTTTTTTGCCCAGAGAATGTTCTGTTGTGATTTTGTCTGAACCCTGTACATGTAAGTACTCGGACATGTAATCACTAATTGTAGACAGTTGTTCTCCTGCCTTGCTTTGATGTTAATCTCCCTTCTAGTTAGTTCCCTTTGAGCATGTACCGTCTTGATTATATGTTCCATCTGAACATGTACATTGCTGAGCATGGATTCTGCTGTGCATGGAACCATTTGCATATGGACCCCTCTAAGGATAATGCACTTTGGATAATGAAACGCCCTAACCATGCTCATGTGGAACATCCCGAGCTTCAACAACCTGAGCATGGACCCTCCTGAACATGGAATCAATGAGCACAAAAACATCTAAGCATGTACCAAGAACCAGAAGTGTCCACACTTCTTGAGTTGCTGTTCATGGGATTCTGTAAGTATTAATTTCTTTGGCCCTTGTTTCCTCTGAGAATGTTCTTTTCTGATTTTTGTGTAACCCTGTACATGTACCTTCTTGAGCATGAAACCCCTCATTGTAGACTCTCCTGATCATGGCTTGCTTTGATATTCATCTCCCCTTAACATAGCCCCACTTGAGTATGTATCCTCTACATTATGTGTAATATAATAACTCATACTTTCCTGAGCGTGGAGTCTACTGACCTCGGAGCCTTTTTAATTGGAATGGCTCTGAGAATGACACACTTCAGAAAATGTAGCCCCTAGGCCATGGAATGTCTTCCAGTGGGACATCCTGAGCTTAAACAATCTGAGAATGGCCCCTTCTGTACATGGAATCAATGAGCCCCGTCATTTCTAAGCACACACCTAGGAATCCTTGATGTGTACATCATGGAATGCTGCAATCATTTCCTTGATCCTAGTTCATCCTGAGAATATACCTGTGTGATTTTGTGTAACAACAAACAAGTACCTTCCTGAGCACGGAGGCTCTAACATGCGACCCATCTAAACATGCATTCTGTGAATTTAAACTACCGTGATCTTAGTCCCTCTGGATTCTGTATACCACTGATTGTGTTTAAGAACAGGATATGTGGTTTTCTGAGCATGGAAGGCCTGAGCAGAGAGCTGGCTATGTACCTTCAGACCATAGACCCGTCCCCATGGTCGTGAACCCATGTGATCCTACACCATTCTGAATATGGATGTGCTCTTCTAATGCAACCATTCTGAGAAAACCGACACTCAACATGGACCCATGAGTGTGGAATATCCTGAACAGAAAGGTCCAGGGAATATACACTCTTGATCATGCAATCCTTGGGCGTAATCAATGATAAACAGCAACTCAAGAAGTGTGGACACTTCTGATCAGGGGCTGCACTAAGAACCGACTTGTCTAATTGGAGATGCTTTCCATATGTACCTACTTGCTTATGCCATGAATGTGTACCAGCCTGAGCATGAACCCTACCGACTGGGACATACTACTATTTCAATCTCACTTGAATATCGCGCCACTTGAGAATATACCCTCTTCTTGATGTTTAGTGCCTGAACATGTAAAATTATGCGCATGGACACGTTTGAATAATGACCCACACTAAGAGTGAAACACTCCTGACAATAAACACCCTATCCATGGCCTCTGTTGTGTGGATAACTTGAGGATTAACGTCATGAACATGAATCTCCTGAACATGGAATCAATGACCACAATGACACCTAAGCATGAATCTTCGAAGAAGAGTGGACATTTCTGTTCATGGAATTCTGTAAGTATGAATTTCCCTGATTGTTGTTTACCTAGAGAATGTTCTGTTGTGATTTTATGGAACCCCTTTCCTTGTACCTTCCTGATCATGAATCCTCTAATTGTCTCTTCCCTTAATCATGGCTTGCTTTGATTGTAACCTCCCCTTAACACAGCCCCACTTGAGCATGTATCCTCTTGATTGTGTTTGATATAATAACTCATACTTTCTTGAGCGTTGATTCTGCTGAGCATGTAGCCTTTTGAATGTGAACGACTCTGAGAATGACACGCTTCAGAAAATGTACCCACAAGAACATGGAATGTTTTCCTGTGGGACATCCTGAGCTTAAAGAATCTGAGAAAGGACCCTTCTGAACATGGAATCACGCACTGAAGTCATTTCTAAGCATATCCATAGAATTGTTGGCGTAAATGCATGGAATTCTGTCATTTCCTTGATCTTAGTTCATCCTGGGACTGTACCATTGTGAATTTGTGTAACAACATCCGAGTACCTTCCTGAGCATGGACGCTCTTAATTGTCCATCCCCCTAATCATGTATTCTGTGAATCTAAACTACCGTGATCTTAGCCCCTCTTGATCACGTATAACACTGATCATGCATAACAACTGAAAATGTTCTTCCCGGCCCCTGAGCGGCAACCTGGCTGACTCTGTTACTTCAGACCGTAGACCCTACCTCATGAGCATGAAGCCATGGGACCCGACACCTTTCTGAATATGAATATCCTCTGATAATGGAGCCATTTTGAGAAACCCCAACACTCTGCATGGACCAATGAGTGTGGAATATCCTGAACATAAACGTTCAAGGAATATACACTCTTGATCATGGAATCCTTGTGTGTAGTCAGTGATACACAGAAACTCAATAAGCATGGACTCTTCTGATGATGGACTGCCCTAAGAATCTACTTCCCTAATTAGAGCCAATTTCCAAGTATCTACTTGGTAGTTTATCCTCTGTATGTGTACCAGCCTGAGCATCAAAACCCTCCGTAAGGAGCCTACTGACCGTGACATACTTCGATTTGAATCTCCCTTGAATATCACGTCACTTGAGCATATACTCTCTTCTTGATATTTAATACTGCTAAACATGTAAATTCTGTGCATGAAAACGTTTCAGTAAGGACACACACTGAGAATAAAACACTTAGGAGAACAAACAGCTTACCCATGGCCACTCTAGTGTGGATAACTTGAGGATAAACACCGGGGACATGGATCCCCTGAACGTGGAATGAATGACCTCAATTACGTGTATGCATGAATGTAAGAAGAGTGGACATTTTTCAATTGGAATCCTGTAAGTATGAATTTCCTTGATCCTAGTTTAACTTGGAAATGTTATTTTGCGGTTTTGTGTAATCCCTTTTCCTGTACCTTCGTTTGCATGAAAAGCCTAATTGTATATTCCCCTGATCCTGACCTTCTTTGATTGTAACCTCCCCTTAATGTAGCCCACTTGAGCATGTATCTTGTAGATTATGTGTAATTTAATAAATCATACTTTCCTGAGCATGCATTCTGTTGACCATGGAGCCTTTTGAATTTGAACGACTCTGAGAATGACACGCTTCAGAAAATGTATCCCCAAGACCATGGGATATCTTCCTGTGTGACATCTTGAGCTTCATCAATCTGAGAATGGACCCTTCGAAATATGGAATCAGTGAGCCCCGTCATTTCTAAGCATATCCCTAGGAATCCTTGACCTGTACATCCATGGAATGCTGCCATAATTCCCTTGATCCTAGTTCACCCTGAGAATATACCTGTGTGGTTTTGAGTAACAACATACAAGTACCTTCCTGAGTATGGAGGCTTTGAAGGCCGACGCCTCTAATCATGTATTCTGTGAATTTAAGCTACCGTGATCTTAAGCCCCTCTTGATCATGTATACCACCGATTGTGTATAAGACCAGGACATATAGTTTTCTAAGCATGGAAGGCCTGATCAGAGAGCTGGCTATGTACCTTCAGACCATAGAGCCTTCCTCACGGGCATGAACCCATGTGATTTTACAACATTTTGAGTACGCATGTCCTCTTATCATGGAAGCATTTTGAGAAATACCGACACTCAGCATCGACCCATGAGTGTTGAATATCCTGAGCAGAAAGGTCCGGGGATTATATACTCTTGATCATGGAATCCTTGGACGTGATCAATGATAAACAGCAACTCAAGAAGTGTGGACACTTCTGATCATGGGCAGCACTGAGAGTCAACTTCCTTCATTAGAGCCACTTTCCAGTATGTGCCTACTTGTTTATGCCCTGAATGTGTACCAGCATGAGCATCAAAACCCTCAGCATGAAGCCTACTGACCGTGACACACTGCTTTTTTAATCTCACTTGAATGCCACTTGAGAATACACCCACTTCTTGATGTTTAATGCCTGAACATGTAAAATTATGTGCATGGAAACATTTGAATAACGACCCACACTAAGAATAAAACACTCGTGATAATAAGTACCCTATCCCTGGCCCCTCTTGGGTGGATAACTTGAGGATCCACACTGTGAACATGGATTGCCTGAACGTGGAATCAATTTCCGCAAGCATATCTAACCATGAATCTAAGAAGAGAGGAGATTGCCGCTCATAGAATGCCGTGAGTACTAAATTCCTTGATTGTTTTTTGCCCAGAGAATGTTCTGTTGTGATTTTGTCTGAACCCTGTACATGTAAGTACTCGGACATGTAATCACTAATTGTAGACAGTTGTTCTCCTGCCTTGCTTTGATGTTAATCTCCCTTCTAGTTAGTTCCCTTTGAGCATGTACCGTCTTGATTATATGTTCCATCTGAACATGTACATTGCTGAGCATGGATTCTGCTGTGCATGGAACCATTTGCATATGGACCCCTCTAAGGATAATGCACTTTGGATAATGAAACGCCCTAACCATGCTCATGTGGAACATCCCGAGCTTCAACAACCTGAGCATGGACCCTCCTGAACATGGAATCAATGAGCACAAAAACATCTAAGCATGTACCAAGAACCAGAAGTGTCCACACTTCTTGAGTTGCTGTTCATGGGATTCTGTAAGTATTAATTTCTTTGGCCCTTGTTTCCTCTGAGAATGTTCTTTTCTGATTTTTGTGTAACCCTGTACATGTACCTTCTTGAGCATGAAACCCCTCATTGTAGACTCTCCTGATCATGGCTTGCTTTGATATTCATCTCCCCTTAACATAGCCCCACTTGAGTATGTATCCTCTACATTATGTGTAATATAATAACTCATACTTTCCTGAGCGTGGAGTCTACTGACCTCGGAGCCTTTTTAATTGGAATGGCTCTGAGAATGACACACTTCAGAAAATGTAGCCCCTAGGCCATGGAATGTCTTCCAGTGGGACATCCTGAGCTTAAACAATCTGAGAATGGCCCCTTCTGTACATGGAATCAATGAGCCCCGTCATTTCTAAGCACACACCTAGGAATCCTTGATGTGTACATCATGGAATGCTGCAATCATTTCCTTGATCCTAGTTCATCCTGAGAATATACCTGTGTGATTTTGTGTAACAACAAACAAGTACCTTCCTGAGCACGGAGGCTCTAACATGCGACCCATCTAAACATGCATTCTGTGAATTTAAACTACCGTGATCTTAGTCCCTCTGGATTCTGTATACCACTGATTGTGTTTAAGAACAGGATATGTGGTTTTCTGAGCATGGAAGGCCTGAGCAGAGAGCTGGCTATGTACCTTCAGACCATAGACCCGTCCCCATGGTCGTGAACCCATGTGATCCTACACCATTCTGAATATGGATGTGCTCTTCTAATGCAACCATTCTGAGAAAACCGACACTCAACATGGACCCATGAGTGTGGAATATCCTGAACAGAAAGGTCCAGGGAATATACACTCTTGATCATGCAATCCTTGGGCGTAATCAATGATAAACAGCAACTCAAGAAGTGTGGACACTTCTGATCAGGGGCTGCACTAAGAACCGACTTGTCTAATTGGAGATGCTTTCCATATGTACCTACTTGCTTATGCCATGAATGTGTACCAGCCTGAGCATGAACCCTACCGACTGGGACATACTACTATTTCAATCTCACTTGAATATCGCGCCACTTGAGAATATACCCTCTTCTTGATGTTTAGTGCCTGAACATGTAAAATTATGCGCATGGACACGTTTGAATAATGACCCACACTAAGAGTGAAACACTCCTGACAATAAACACCCTATCCATGGCCTCTGTTGTGTGGATAACTTGAGGATTAACGTCATGAACATGAATCTCCTGAACATGGAATCAATGACCACAATGACACCTAAGCATGAATCTTCGAAGAAGAGTGGACATTTCTGTTCATGGAATTCTGTAAGTATGAATTTCCCTGATTGTTGTTTACCTAGAGAATGTTCTGTTGTGATTTTATGGAACCCCTTTCCTTGTACCTTCCTGATCATGAATCCTCTAATTGTCTCTTCCCTTAATCATGGCTTGCTTTGATTGTAACCTCCCCTTAACACAGCCCCACTTGAGCATGTATCCTCTTGATTGTGTTTGATATAATAACTCATACTTTCTTGAGCGTTGATTCTGCTGAGCATGTAGCCTTTTGAATGTGAACGACTCTGAGAATGACACGCTTCAGAAAATGTACCCACAAGAACATGGAATGTTTTCCTGTGGGACATCCTGAGCTTAAAGAATCTGAGAAAGGACCCTTCTGAACATGGAATCACGCACTGAAGTCATTTCTAAGCATATCCATAGAATTGTTGGCGTAAATGCATGGAATTCTGTCATTTCCTTGATCTTAGTTCATCCTGGGACTGTACCATTGTGAATTTGTGTAACAACATCCGAGTACCTTCCTGAGCATGGACGCTCTTAATTGTCCATCCCCCTAATCATGTATTCTGTGAATCTAAACTACCGTGATCTTAGCCCCTCTTGATCACGTATAACACTGATCATGCATAACAACTGAAAATGTTCTTCCCGGCCCCTGAGCGGCAACCTGGCTGACTCTGTTACTTCAGACCGTAGACCCTACCTCATGAGCATGAAGCCATGGGACCCGACACCTTTCTGAATATGAATATCCTCTGATAATGGAGCCATTTTGAGAAACCCCAACACTCTGCATGGACCAATGAGTGTGGAATATCCTGAACATAAACGTTCAAGGAATATACACTCTTGATCATGGAATCCTTGTGTGTAGTCAGTGATACACAGAAACTCAATAAGCATGGACTCTTCTGATGATGGACTGCCCTAAGAATCTACTTCCCTAATTAGAGCCAATTTCCAAGTATCTACTTGGTAGTTTATCCTCTGTATGTGTACCAGCCTGAGCATCAAAACCCTCCGTAAGGAGCCTACTGACCGTGACATACTTCGATTTGAATCTCCCTTGAATATCACGTCACTTGAGCATATACTCTCTTCTTGATATTTAATACTGCTAAACATGTAAATTCTGTGCATGAAAACGTTTCAGTAAGGACACACACTGAGAATAAAACACTTAGGAGAACAAACAGCTTACCCATGGCCACTCTAGTGTGGATAACTTGAGGATAAACACCGGGGACATGGATCCCCTGAACGTGGAATGAATGACCTCAATTACGTGTATGCATGAATGTAAGAAGAGTGGACATTTTTCAATTGGAATCCTGTAAGTATGAATTTCCTTGATCCTAGTTTAACTTGGAAATGTTATTTTGCGGTTTTGTGTAATCCCTTTTCCTGTACCTTCGTTTGCATGAAAAGCCTAATTGTATATTCCCCTGATCCTGACCTTCTTTGATTGTAACCTCCCCTTAATGTAGCCCACTTGAGCATGTATCTTGTAGATTATGTGTAATTTAATAAATCATACTTTCCTGAGCATGCATTCTGTTGACCATGGAGCCTTTTGAATTTGAACGACTCTGAGAATGACACGCTTCAGAAAATGTATCCCCAAGACCATGGGATATCTTCCTGTGTGACATCTTGAGCTTCATCAATCTGAGAATGGACCCTTCGAAATATGGAATCAGTGAGCCCCGTCATTTCTAAGCATATCCCTAGGAATCCTTGACCTGTACATCCATGGAATGCTGCCATAATTCCCTTGATCCTAGTTCACCCTGAGAATATACCTGTGTGGTTTTGAGTAACAACATACAAGTACCTTCCTGAGTATGGAGGCTTTGAAGGCCGACGCCTCTAATCATGTATTCTGTGAATTTAAGCTACCGTGATCTTAAGCCCCTCTTGATCATGTATACCACCGATTGTGTATAAGACCAGGACATATAGTTTTCTAAGCATGGAAGGCCTGATCAGAGAGCTGGCTATGTACCTTCAGACCATAGAGCCTTCCTCACGGGCATGAACCCATGTGATTTTACAACATTTTGAGTACGCATGTCCTCTTATCATGGAAGCATTTTGAGAAATACCGACACTCAGCATCGACCCATGAGTGTTGAATATCCTGAGCAGAAAGGTCCGGGGATTATATACTCTTGATCATGGAATCCTTGGACGTGATCAATGATAAACAGCAACTCAAGAAGTGTGGACACTTCTGATCATGGGCAGCACTGAGAGTCAACTTCCTTCATTAGAGCCACTTTCCAGTATGTGCCTACTTGTTTATGCCCTGAATGTGTACCAGCATGAGCATCAAAACCCTCAGCATGAAGCCTACTGACCGTGACACACTGCTTTTTTAATCTCACTTGAATGCCACTTGAGAATACACCCACTTCTTGATGTTTAATGCCTGAACATGTAAAATTATGTGCATGGAAACATTTGAATAACGACCCACACTAAGAATAAAACACTCGTGATAATAAGTACCCTATCCCTGGCCCCTCTTGGGTGGATAACTTGAGGATCCACACTGTGAACATGGATTGCCTGAACGTGGAATCAATTTCCGCAAGCATATCTAACCATGAATCTAAGAAGAGAGGAGATTGCCGCTCATAGAATGCCGTGAGTACTAAATTCCTTGATTGTTTTTTGCCCAGAGAATGTTCTGTTGTGATTTTGTCTGAACCCTGTACATGTAAGTACTCGGACATGTAATCACTAATTGTAGACAGTTGTTCTCCTGCCTTGCTTTGATGTTAATCTCCCTTCTAGTTAGTTCCCTTTGAGCATGTACCGTCTTGATTATATGTTCCATCTGAACATGTACATTGCTGAGCATGGATTCTGCTGTGCATGGAACCATTTGCATATGGACCCCTCTAAGGATAATGCACTTTGGATAATGAAACGCCCTAACCATGCTCATGTGGAACATCCCGAGCTTCAACAACCTGAGCATGGACCCTCCTGAACATGGAATCAATGAGCACAAAAACATCTAAGCATGTACCAAGAACCAGAAGTGTCCACACTTCTTGAGTTGCTGTTCATGGGATTCTGTAAGTATTAATTTCTTTGGCCCTTGTTTCCTCTGAGAATGTTCTTTTCTGATTTTTGTGTAACCCTGTACATGTACCTTCTTGAGCATGAAACCCCTCATTGTAGACTCTCCTGATCATGGCTTGCTTTGATATTCATCTCCCCTTAACATAGCCCCACTTGAGTATGTATCCTCTACATTATGTGTAATATAATAACTCATACTTTCCTGAGCGTGGAGTCTACTGACCTCGGAGCCTTTTTAATTGGAATGGCTCTGAGAATGACACACTTCAGAAAATGTAGCCCCTAGGCCATGGAATGTCTTCCAGTGGGACATCCTGAGCTTAAACAATCTGAGAATGGCCCCTTCTGTACATGGAATCAATGAGCCCCGTCATTTCTAAGCACACACCTAGGAATCCTTGATGTGTACATCATGGAATGCTGCAATCATTTCCTTGATCCTAGTTCATCCTGAGAATATACCTGTGTGATTTTGTGTAACAACAAACAAGTACCTTCCTGAGCACGGAGGCTCTAACATGCGACCCATCTAAACATGCATTCTGTGAATTTAAACTACCGTGATCTTAGTCCCTCTGGATTCTGTATACCACTGATTGTGTTTAAGAACAGGATATGTGGTTTTCTGAGCATGGAAGGCCTGAGCAGAGAGCTGGCTATGTACCTTCAGACCATAGACCCGTCCCCATGGTCGTGAACCCATGTGATCCTACACCATTCTGAATATGGATGTGCTCTTCTAATGCAACCATTCTGAGAAAACCGACACTCAACATGGACCCATGAGTGTGGAATATCCTGAACATAAAGGTCCAGGGAATATACACTCTTGATCATGCAATCCTTGGGCGTAATCAATGATAAACAGCAACTCAAGAAGTGTGGACACTTCTGATCAGGGGCTGCACTAAGAACCGACTTGTCTAATTGGAGATGCTTTCCATATGTACCTACTTGCTTATGCCATGAATGTGTACCAGCCTGAGCATGAACCCTACCGACTGGGACATACTACTATTTCAATCTCACTTGAATATCGCGCCACTTGAGAATATACCCTCTTCTTGATGTTTAGTGCCTGAACATGTAAAATTATGCGCATGGACACGTTTGAATAATGACCCACACTAAGAGTGAAACACTCCTGACAATAAACACCCTATCCATGGCCTCTGTTGTGTGGATAACTTGAGGATTAACGTCATGAACATGAATCTCCTGAACATGGAATCAATGACCACAATGACACCTAAGCATGAATCTTCGAAGAAGAGTGGACATTTCTGTTCATGGAATTCTGTAAGTATGAATTTCCCTGATTGTTGTTTACCTAGAGAATGTTCTGTTGTGATTTTATGGAACCCCTTTCCTTGTACCTTCCTGATCATGAATCCTCTAATTGTCTCTTCCCTTAATCATGGCTTGCTTTGATTGTAACCTCCCCTTAACACAGCCCCACTTGAGCATGTATCCTCTTGATTGTGTTTGATATAATAACTCATACTTTCTTGAGCGTTGATTCTGCTGAGCATGTAGCCTTTTGAATGTGAACGACTCTGAGAATGACACGCTTCAGAAAATGTACCCACAAGAACATGGAATGTTTTCCTGTGGGACATCCTGAGCTTAAAGAATCTGAGAAAGGACCCTTCTGAACATGGAATCACGCACTGAAGTCATTTCTAAGCATATCCATAGAATTGTTGGCGTAAATGCATGGAATTCTGTCATTTCCTTGATCTTAGTTCATCCTGGGACTGTACCATTGTGAATTTGTGTAACAACATCCGAGTACCTTCCTGAGCATGGACGCTCTTAATTGTCCATCCCCCTAATCATGTATTCTGTGAATCTAAACTACCGTGATCTTAGCCCCTCTTGATCACGTATAACACTGATCATGCATAACAACTGAAAATGTTCTTCCCGGCCCCTGAGCGGCAACCTGGCTGACTCTGTTACTTCAGACCGTAGACCCTACCTCATGAGCATGAAGCCATGGGACCCGACACCTTTCTGAATATGAATATCCTCTGATAATGGAGCCATTTTGAGAAACCCCAACACTCTGCATGGACCAATGAGTGTGGAATATCCTGAACATAAACGTTCAAGGAATATACACTCTTGATCATGGAATCCTTGTGTGTAGTCAGTGATACACAGAAACTCAATAAGCATGGACTCTTCTGATGATGGACTGCCCTAAGAATCTACTTCCCTAATTAGAGCCAATTTCCAAGTATCTACTTGGTAGTTTATCCTCTGTATGTGTACCAGCCTGAGCATCAAAACCCTCCGTAAGGAGCCTACTGACCGTGACATACTTCGATTTGAATCTCCCTTGAATATCACGTCACTTGAGCATATACTCTCTTCTTGATATTTAATACTGCTAAACATGTAAATTCTGTGCATGAAAACGTTTCAGTAAGGACACACACTGAGAATAAAACACTTAGGAGAACAAACAGCTTACCCATGGCCACTCTAGTGTGGATAACTTGAGGATAAACACCGGGGACATGGATCCCCTGAACGTGGAATGAATGACCTCAATTACGTGTATGCATGAATGTAAGAAGAGTGGACATTTTTCAATTGGAATCCTGTAAGTATGAATTTCCTTGATCCTAGTTTAACTTGGAAATGTTATTTTGCGGTTTTGTGTAATCCCTTTTCCTGTACCTTCGTTTGCATGAAAAGCCTAATTGTATATTCCCCTGATCCTGACCTTCTTTGATTGTAACCTCCCCTTAATGTAGCCCACTTGAGCATGTATCTTGTAGATTATGTGTAATTTAATAAATCATACTTTCCTGAGCATGCATTCTGTTGACCATGGAGCCTTTTGAATTTGAACGACTCTGAGAATGACACGCTTCAGAAAATGTATCCCCAAGACCATGGGATATCTTCCTGTGTGACATCTTGAGCTTCATCAATCTGAGAATGGACCCTTCGAAATATGGAATCAGTGAGCCCCGTCATTTCTAAGCATATCCCTAGGAATCCTTGACCTGTACATCCATGGAATGCTGCCATAATTCCCTTGATCCTAGTTCACCCTGAGAATATACCTGTGTGGTTTTGAGTAACAACATACAAGTACCTTCCTGAGTATGGAGGCTTTGAAGGCCGACGCCTCTAATCATGTATTCTGTGAATTTAAGCTACCGTGATCTTAAGCCCCTCTTGATCATGTATACCACCGATTGTGTATAAGACCAGGACATATAGTTTTCTAAGCATGGAAGGCCTGATCAGAGAGCTGGCTATGTACCTTCAGACCATAGAGCCTTCCTCACGGGCATGAACCCATGTGATTTTACAACATTTTGAGTACGCATGTCCTCTTATCATGGAAGCATTTTGAGAAATACCGACACTCAGCATCGACCCATGAGTGTTGAATATCCTGAGCAGAAAGGTCCGGGGATTATATACTCTTGATCATGGAATCCTTGGACGTGATCAATGATAAACAGCAACTCAAGAAGTGTGGACACTTCTGATCATGGGCAGCACTGAGAGTCAACTTCCTTCATTAGAGCCACTTTCCAGTATGTGCCTACTTGTTTATGCCCTGAATGTGTACCAGCATGAGCATCAAAACCCTCAGCATGAAGCCTACTGACCGTGACACACTGCTTTTTTAATCTCACTTGAATGCCACTTGAGAATACACCCACTTCTTGATGTTTAATGCCTGAACATGTAAAATTATGTGCATGGAAACATTTGAATAACGACCCACACTAAGAATAAAACACTCGTGATAATAAGTACCCTATCCCTGGCCCCTCTTGGGTGGATAACTTGAGGATCCACACTGTGAACATGGATTGCCTGAACGTGGAATCAATTTCCGCAAGCATATCTAACCATGAATCTAAGAAGAGAGGAGATTGCCGCTCATAGAATGCCGTGAGTACTAAATTCCTTGATTGTTTTTTGCCCAGAGAATGTTCTGTTGTGATTTTGTCTGAACCCTGTACATGTAAGTACTCGGACATGTAATCACTAATTGTAGACAGTTGTTCTCCTGCCTTGCTTTGATGTTAATCTCCCTTCTAGTTAGTTCCCTTTGAGCATGTACCGTCTTGATTATATGTTCCATCTGAACATGTACATTGCTGAGCATGGATTCTGCTGTGCATGGAACCATTTGCATATGGACCCCTCTAAGGATAATGCACTTTGGATAATGAAACGCCCTAACCATGCTCATGTGGAACATCCCGAGCTTCAACAACCTGAGCATGGACCCTCCTGAACATGGAATCAATGAGCACAAAAACATCTAAGCATGTACCAAGAACCAGAAGTGTCCACACTTCTTGAGTTGCTGTTCATGGGATTCTGTAAGTATTAATTTCTTTGGCCCTTGTTTCCTCTGAGAATGTTCTTTTCTGATTTTTGTGTAACCCTGTACATGTACCTTCTTGAGCATGAAACCCCTCATTGTAGACTCTCCTGATCATGGCTTGCTTTGATATTCATCTCCCCTTAACATAGCCCCACTTGAGTATGTATCCTCTACATTATGTGTAATATAATAACTCATACTTTCCTGAGCGTGGAGTCTACTGACCTCGGAGCCTTTTTAATTGGAATGGCTCTGAGAATGACACACTTCAGAAAATGTAGCCCCTAGGCCATGGAATGTCTTCCAGTGGGACATCCTGAGCTTAAACAATCTGAGAATGGCCCCTTCTGTACATGGAATCAATGAGCCCCGTCATTTCTAAGCACACACCTAGGAATCCTTGATGTGTACATCATGGAATGCTGCAATCATTTCCTTGATCCTAGTTCATCCTGAGAATATACCTGTGTGATTTTGTGTAACAACAAACAAGTACCTTCCTGAGCACGGAGGCTCTAACATGCGACCCATCTAAACATGCATTCTGTGAATTTAAACTACCGTGATCTTAGTCCCTCTGGATTCTGTATACCACTGATTGTGTTTAAGAACAGGATATGTGGTTTTCTGAGCATGGAAGGCCTGAGCAGAGAGCTGGCTATGTACCTTCAGACCATAGACCCGTCCCCATGGTCGTGAACCCATGTGATCCTACACCATTCTGAATATGGATGTGCTCTTCTAATGCAACCATTCTGAGAAAACCGACACTCAACATGGACCCATGAGTGTGGAATATCCTGAACATAAAGGTCCAGGGAATATACACTCTTGATCATGCAATCCTTGGGCGTAATCAATGATAAACAGCAACTCAAGAAGTGTGGACACTTCTGATCAGGGGCTGCACTAAGAACCGACTTGTCTAATTGGAGATGCTTTCCATATGTACCTACTTGCTTATGCCATGAATGTGTACCAGCCTGAGCATGAACCCTACCGACTGGGACATACTACTATTTCAATCTCACTTGAATATCGCGCCACTTGAGAATATACCCTCTTCTTGATGTTTAGTGCCTGAACATGTAAAATTATGCGCATGGACACGTTTGAATAATGACCCACACTAAGAGTGAAACACTCCTGACAATAAACACCCTATCCATGGCCTCTGTTGTGTGGATAACTTGAGGATTAACGTCATGAACATGAATCTCCTGAACATGGAATCAATGACCACAATGACACCTAAGCATGAATCTTCGAAGAAGAGTGGACATTTCTGTTCATGGAATTCTGTAAGTATGAATTTCCCTGATTGTTGTTTACCTAGAGAATGTTCTGTTGTGATTTTATGGAACCCCTTTCCTTGTACCTTCCTGATCATGAATCCTCTAATTGTCTCTTCCCTTAATCATGGCTTGCTTTGATTGTAACCTCCCCTTAACACAGCCCCACTTGAGCATGTATCCTCTTGATTGTGTTTGATATAATAACTCATACTTTCTTGAGCGTTGATTCTGCTGAGCATGTAGCCTTTTGAATGTGAACGACTCTGAGAATGACACGCTTCAGAAAATGTACCCACAAGAACATGGAATGTTTTCCTGTGGGACATCCTGAGCTTAAAGAATCTGAGAAAGGACCCTTCTGAACATGGAATCACGCACTGAAGTCATTTCTAAGCATATCCATAGAATTGTTGGCGTAAATGCATGGAATTCTGTCATTTCCTTGATCTTAGTTCATCCTGGGACTGTACCATTGTGAATTTGTGTAACAACATCCGAGTACCTTCCTGAGCATGGACGCTCTTAATTGTCCATCCCCCTAATCATGTATTCTGTGAATCTAAACTACCGTGATCTTAGCCCCTCTTGATCACGTATAACACTGATCATGCATAACAACTGAAAATGTTCTTCCCGGCCCCTGAGCGGCAACCTGGCTGACTCTGTTACTTCAGACCGTAGACCCTACCTCATGAGCATGAAGCCATGGGACCCGACACCTTTCTGAATATGAATATCCTCTGATAATGGAGCCATTTTGAGAAACCCCAACACTCTGCATGGACCAATGAGTGTGGAATATCCTGAACATAAACGTTCAAGGAATATACACTCTTGATCATGGAATCCTTGTGTGTAGTCAGTGATACACAGAAACTCAATAAGCATGGACTCTTCTGATGATGGACTGCCCTAAGAATCTACTTCCCTAATTAGAGCCAATTTCCAAGTATCTACTTGGTAGTTTATCCTCTGTATGTGTACCAGCCTGAGCATCAAAACCCTCCGTAAGGAGCCTACTGACCGTGACATACTTCGATTTGAATCTCCCTTGAATATCACGTCACTTGAGCATATACTCTCTTCTTGATATTTAATACTGCTAAACATGTAAATTCTGTGCATGAAAACGTTTCAGTAAGGACACACACTGAGAATAAAACACTTAGGAGAACAAACAGCTTACCCATGGCCACTCTAGTGTGGATAACTTGAGGATAAACACCGGGGACATGGATCCCCTGAACGTGGAATGAATGACCTCAATTACGTGTATGCATGAATGTAAGAAGAGTGGACATTTTTCAATTGGAATCCTGTAAGTATGAATTTCCTTGATCCTAGTTTAACTTGGAAATGTTATTTTGCGGTTTTGTGTAATCCCTTTTCCTGTACCTTCGTTTGCATGAAAAGCCTAATTGTATATTCCCCTGATCCTGACCTTCTTTGATTGTAACCTCCCCTTAATGTAGCCCACTTGAGCATGTATCTTGTAGATTATGTGTAATTTAATAAATCATACTTTCCTGAGCATGCATTCTGTTGACCATGGAGCCTTTTGAATTTGAACGACTCTGAGAATGACACGCTTCAGAAAATGTATCCCCAAGACCATGGGATATCTTCCTGTGTGACATCTTGAGCTTCATCAATCTGAGAATGGACCCTTCGAAATATGGAATCAGTGAGCCCCGTCATTTCTAAGCATATCCCTAGGAATCCTTGACCTGTACATCCATGGAATGCTGCCATAATTCCCTTGATCCTAGTTCACCCTGAGAATATACCTGTGTGGTTTTGAGTAACAACATACAAGTACCTTCCTGAGTATGGAGGCTTTGAAGGCCGACGCCTCTAATCATGTATTCTGTGAATTTAAGCTACCGTGATCTTAAGCCCCTCTTGATCATGTATACCACCGATTGTGTATAAGACCAGGACATATAGTTTTCTAAGCATGGAAGGCCTGATCAGAGAGCTGGCTATGTACCTTCAGACCATAGAGCCTTCCTCACGGGCATGAACCCATGTGATTTTACAACATTTTGAGTACGCATGTCCTCTTATCATGGAAGCATTTTGAGAAATACCGACACTCAGCATCGACCCATGAGTGTTGAATATCCTGAGCAGAAAGGTCCGGGGATTATATACTCTTGATCATGGAATCCTTGGACGTGATCAATGATAAACAGCAACTCAAGAAGTGTGGACACTTCTGATCATGGGCAGCACTGAGAGTCAACTTCCTTCATTAGAGCCACTTTCCAGTATGTGCCTACTTGTTTATGCCCTGAATGTGTACCAGCATGAGCATCAAAACCCTCAGCATGAAGCCTACTGACCGTGACACACTGCTTTTTTAATCTCACTTGAATGCCACTTGAGAATACACCCACTTCTTGATGTTTAATGCCTGAACATGTAAAATTATGTGCATGGAAACATTTGAATAACGACCCACACTAAGAATAAAACACTCGTGATAATAAGTACCCTATCCCTGGCCCCTCTTGGGTGGATAACTTGAGGATCCACACTGTGAACATGGATTGCCTGAACGTGGAATCAATTTCCGCAAGCATATCTAACCATGAATCTAAGAAGAGAGGAGATTGCCGCTCATAGAATGCCGTGAGTACTAAATTCCTTGATTGTTTTTTGCCCAGAGAATGTTCTGTTGTGATTTTGTCTGAACCCTGTACATGTAAGTACTCGGACATGTAATCACTAATTGTAGACAGTTGTTCTCCTGCCTTGCTTTGATGTTAATCTCCCTTCTAGTTAGTTCCCTTTGAGCATGTACCGTCTTGATTATATGTTCCATCTGAACATGTACATTGCTGAGCATGGATTCTGCTGTGCATGGAACCATTTGCATATGGACCCCTCTAAGGATAATGCACTTTGGATAATGAAACGCCCTAACCATGCTCATGTGGAACATCCCGAGCTTCAACAACCTGAGCATGGACCCTCCTGAACATGGAATCAATGAGCACAAAAACATCTAAGCATGTACCAAGAACCAGAAGTGTCCACACTTCTTGAGTTGCTGTTCATGGGATTCTGTAAGTATTAATTTCTTTGGCCCTTGTTTCCTCTGAGAATGTTCTTTTCTGATTTTTGTGTAACCCTGTACATGTACCTTCTTGAGCATGAAACCCCTCATTGTAGACTCTCCTGATCATGGCTTGCTTTGATATTCATCTCCCCTTAACATAGCCCCACTTGAGTATGTATCCTCTACATTATGTGTAATATAATAACTCATACTTTCCTGAGCGTGGAGTCTACTGACCTCGGAGCCTTTTTAATTGGAATGGCTCTGAGAATGACACACTTCAGAAAATGTAGCCCCTAGGCCATGGAATGTCTTCCAGTGGGACATCCTGAGCTTAAACAATCTGAGAATGGCCCCTTCTGTACATGGAATCAATGAGCCCCGTCATTTCTAAGCACACACCTAGGAATCCTTGATGTGTACATCATGGAATGCTGCAATCATTTCCTTGATCCTAGTTCATCCTGAGAATATACCTGTGTGATTTTGTGTAACAACAAACAAGTACCTTCCTGAGCACGGAGGCTCTAACATGCGACCCATCTAAACATGCATTCTGTGAATTTAAACTACCGTGATCTTAGTCCCTCTGGATTCTGTATACCACTGATTGTGTTTAAGAACAGGATATGTGGTTTTCTGAGCATGGAAGGCCTGAGCAGAGAGCTGGCTATGTACCTTCAGACCATAGACCCGTCCCCATGGTCGTGAACCCATGTGATCCTACACCATTCTGAATATGGATGTGCTCTTCTAATGCAACCATTCTGAGAAAACCGACACTCAACATGGACCCATGAGTGTGGAATATCCTGAACATAAAGGTCCAGGGAATATACACTCTTGATCATGCAATCCTTGGGCGTAATCAATGATAAACAGCAACTCAAGAAGTGTGGACACTTCTGATCAGGGGCTGCACTAAGAACCGACTTGTCTAATTGGAGATGCTTTCCATATGTACCTACTTGCTTATGCCATGAATGTGTACCAGCCTGAGCATGAACCCTACCGACTGGGACATACTACTATTTCAATCTCACTTGAATATCGCGCCACTTGAGAATATACCCTCTTCTTGATGTTTAGTGCCTGAACATGTAAAATTATGCGCATGGACACGTTTGAATAATGACCCACACTAAGAGTGAAACACTCCTGACAATAAACACCCTATCCATGGCCTCTGTTGTGTGGATAACTTGAGGATTAACGTCATGAACATGAATCTCCTGAACATGGAATCAATGACCACAATGACACCTAAGCATGAATCTTCGAAGAAGAGTGGACATTTCTGTTCATGGAATTCTGTAAGTATGAATTTCCCTGATTGTTGTTTACCTAGAGAATGTTCTGTTGTGATTTTATGGAACCCCTTTCCTTGTACCTTCCTGATCATGAATCCTCTAATTGTCTCTTCCCTTAATCATGGCTTGCTTTGATTGTAACCTCCCCTTAACACAGCCCCACTTGAGCATGTATCCTCTTGATTGTGTTTGATATAATAACTCATACTTTCTTGAGCGTTGATTCTGCTGAGCATGTAGCCTTTTGAATGTGAACGACTCTGAGAATGACACGCTTCAGAAAATGTACCCACAAGAACATGGAATGTTTTCCTGTGGGACATCCTGAGCTTAAAGAATCTGAGAAAGGACCCTTCTGAACATGGAATCACGCACTGAAGTCATTTCTAAGCATATCCATAGAATTGTTGGCGTAAATGCATGGAATTCTGTCATTTCCTTGATCTTAGTTCATCCTGGGACTGTACCATTGTGAATTTGTGTAACAACATCCGAGTACCTTCCTGAGCATGGACGCTCTTAATTGTCCATCCCCCTAATCATGTATTCTGTGAATCTAAACTACCGTGATCTTAGCCCCTCTTGATCACGTATAACACTGATCATGCATAACAACTGAAAATGTTCTTCCCGGCCCCTGAGCGGCAACCTGGCTGACTCTGTTACTTCAGACCGTAGACCCTACCTCATGAGCATGAAGCCATGGGACCCGACACCTTTCTGAATATGAATATCCTCTGATAATGGAGCCATTTTGAGAAACCCCAACACTCTGCATGGACCAATGAGTGTGGAATATCCTGAACATAAACGTTCAAGGAATATACACTCTTGATCATGGAATCCTTGTGTGTAGTCAGTGATACACAGAAACTCAATAAGCATGGACTCTTCTGATGATGGACTGCCCTAAGAATCTACTTCCCTAATTAGAGCCAATTTCCAAGTATCTACTTGGTAGTTTATCCTCTGTATGTGTACCAGCCTGAGCATCAAAACCCTCCGTAAGGAGCCTACTGACCGTGACATACTTCGATTTGAATCTCCCTTGAATATCACGTCACTTGAGCATATACTCTCTTCTTGATATTTAATACTGCTAAACATGTAAATTCTGTGCATGAAAACGTTTCAGTAAGGACACACACTGAGAATAAAACACTTAGGAGAACAAACAGCTTACCCATGGCCACTCTAGTGTGGATAACTTGAGGATAAACACCGGGGACATGGATCCCCTGAACGTGGAATGAATGACCTCAATTACGTGTATGCATGAATGTAAGAAGAGTGGACATTTTTCAATTGGAATCCTGTAAGTATGAATTTCCTTGATCCTAGTTTAACTTGGAAATGTTATTTTGCGGTTTTGTGTAATCCCTTTTCCTGTACCTTCGTTTGCATGAAAAGCCTAATTGTATATTCCCCTGATCCTGACCTTCTTTGATTGTAACCTCCCCTTAATGTAGCCCACTTGAGCATGTATCTTGTAGATTATGTGTAATTTAATAAATCATACTTTCCTGAGCATGCATTCTGTTGACCATGGAGCCTTTTGAATTTGAACGACTCTGAGAATGACACGCTTCAGAAAATGTATCCCCAAGACCATGGGATATCTTCCTGTGTGACATCTTGAGCTTCATCAATCTGAGAATGGACCCTTCGAAATATGGAATCAGTGAGCCCCGTCATTTCTAAGCATATCCCTAGGAATCCTTGACCTGTACATCCATGGAATGCTGCCATAATTCCCTTGATCCTAGTTCACCCTGAGAATATACCTGTGTGGTTTTGAGTAACAACATACAAGTACCTTCCTGAGTATGGAGGCTTTGAAGGCCGACGCCTCTAATCATGTATTCTGTGAATTTAAGCTACCGTGATCTTAAGCCCCTCTTGATCATGTATACCACCGATTGTGTATAAGACCAGGACATATAGTTTTCTAAGCATGGAAGGCCTGATCAGAGAGCTGGCTATGTACCTTCAGACCATAGAGCCTTCCTCACGGGCATGAACCCATGTGATTTTACAACATTTTGAGTACGCATGTCCTCTTATCATGGAAGCATTTTGAGAAATACCGACACTCAGCATCGACCCATGAGTGTTGAATATCCTGAGCAGAAAGGTCCGGGGATTATATACTCTTGATCATGGAATCCTTGGACGTGATCAATGATAAACAGCAACTCAAGAAGTGTGGACACTTCTGATCATGGGCAGCACTGAGAGTCAACTTCCTTCATTAGAGCCACTTTCCAGTATGTGCCTACTTGTTTATGCCCTGAATGTGTACCAGCATGAGCATCAAAACCCTCAGCATGAAGCCTACTGACCGTGACACACTGCTTTTTTAATCTCACTTGAATGCCACTTGAGAATACACCCACTTCTTGATGTTTAATGCCTGAACATGTAAAATTATGTGCATGGAAACATTTGAATAACGACCCACACTAAGAATAAAACACTCGTGATAATAAGTACCCTATCCCTGGCCCCTCTTGGGTGGATAACTTGAGGATCCACACTGTGAACATGGATTGCCTGAACGTGGAATCAATTTCCGCAAGCATATCTAACCATGAATCTAAGAAGAGAGGAGATTGCCGCTCATAGAATGCCGTGAGTACTAAATTCCTTGATTGTTTTTTGCCCAGAGAATGTTCTGTTGTGATTTTGTCTGAACCCTGTACATGTAAGTACTCGGACATGTAATCACTAATTGTAGACAGTTGTTCTCCTGCCTTGCTTTGATGTTAATCTCCCTTCTAGTTAGTTCCCTTTGAGCATGTACCGTCTTGATTATATGTTCCATCTGAACATGTACATTGCTGAGCATGGATTCTGCTGTGCATGGAACCATTTGCATATGGACCCCTCTAAGGATAATGCACTTTGGATAATGAAACGCCCTAACCATGCTCATGTGGAACATCCCGAGCTTCAACAACCTGAGCATGGACCCTCCTGAACATGGAATCAATGAGCACAAAAACATCTAAGCATGTACCAAGAACCAGAAGTGTCCACACTTCTTGAGTTGCTGTTCATGGGATTCTGTAAGTATTAATTTCTTTGGCCCTTGTTTCCTCTGAGAATGTTCTTTTCTGATTTTTGTGTAACCCTGTACATGTACCTTCTTGAGCATGAAACCCCTCATTGTAGACTCTCCTGATCATGGCTTGCTTTGATATTCATCTCCCCTTAACATAGCCCCACTTGAGTATGTATCCTCTACATTATGTGTAATATAATAACTCATACTTTCCTGAGCGTGGAGTCTACTGACCTCGGAGCCTTTTTAATTGGAATGGCTCTGAGAATGACACACTTCAGAAAATGTAGCCCCTAGGCCATGGAATGTCTTCCAGTGGGACATCCTGAGCTTAAACAATCTGAGAATGGCCCCTTCTGTACATGGAATCAATGAGCCCCGTCATTTCTAAGCACACACCTAGGAATCCTTGATGTGTACATCATGGAATGCTGCAATCATTTCCTTGATCCTAGTTCATCCTGAGAATATACCTGTGTGATTTTGTGTAACAACAAACAAGTACCTTCCTGAGCACGGAGGCTCTAACATGCGACCCATCTAAACATGCATTCTGTGAATTTAAACTACCGTGATCTTAGTCCCTCTGGATTCTGTATACCACTGATTGTGTTTAAGAACAGGATATGTGGTTTTCTGAGCATGGAAGGCCTGAGCAGAGAGCTGGCTATGTACCTTCAGACCATAGACCCGTCCCCATGGTCGTGAACCCATGTGATCCTACACCATTCTGAATATGGATGTGCTCTTCTAATGCAACCATTCTGAGAAAACCGACACTCAACATGGACCCATGAGTGTGGAATATCCTGAACATAAAGGTCCAGGGAATATACACTCTTGATCATGCAATCCTTGGGCGTAATCAATGATAAACAGCAACTCAAGAAGTGTGGACACTTCTGATCAGGGGCTGCACTAAGAACCGACTTGTCTAATTGGAGATGCTTTCCATATGTACCTACTTGCTTATGCCATGAATGTGTACCAGCCTGAGCATGAACCCTACCGACTGGGACATACTACTATTTCAATCTCACTTGAATATCGCGCCACTTGAGAATATACCCTCTTCTTGATGTTTAGTGCCTGAACATGTAAAATTATGCGCATGGACACGTTTGAATAATGACCCACACTAAGAGTGAAACACTCCTGACAATAAACACCCTATCCATGGCCTCTGTTGTGTGGATAACTTGAGGATTAACGTCATGAACATGAATCTCCTGAACATGGAATCAATGACCACAATGACACCTAAGCATGAATCTTCGAAGAAGAGTGGACATTTCTGTTCATGGAATTCTGTAAGTATGAATTTCCCTGATTGTTGTTTACCTAGAGAATGTTCTGTTGTGATTTTATGGAACCCCTTTCCTTGTACCTTCCTGATCATGAATCCTCTAATTGTCTCTTCCCTTAATCATGGCTTGCTTTGATTGTAACCTCCCCTTAACACAGCCCCACTTGAGCATGTATCCTCTTGATTGTGTTTGATATAATAACTCATACTTTCTTGAGCGTTGATTCTGCTGAGCATGTAGCCTTTTGAATGTGAACGACTCTGAGAATGACACGCTTCAGAAAATGTACCCACAAGAACATGGAATGTTTTCCTGTGGGACATCCTGAGCTTAAAGAATCTGAGAAAGGACCCTTCTGAACATGGAATCACGCACTGAAGTCATTTCTAAGCATATCCATAGAATTGTTGGCGTAAATGCATGGAATTCTGTCATTTCCTTGATCTTAGTTCATCCTGGGACTGTACCATTGTGAATTTGTGTAACAACATCCGAGTACCTTCCTGAGCATGGACGCTCTTAATTGTCCATCCCCCTAATCATGTATTCTGTGAATCTAAACTACCGTGATCTTAGCCCCTCTTGATCACGTATAACACTGATCATGCATAACAACTGAAAATGTTCTTCCCGGCCCCTGAGCGGCAACCTGGCTGACTCTGTTACTTCAGACCGTAGACCCTACCTCATGAGCATGAAGCCATGGGACCCGACACCTTTCTGAATATGAATATCCTCTGATAATGGAGCCATTTTGAGAAACCCCAACACTCTGCATGGACCAATGAGTGTGGAATATCCTGAACATAAACGTTCAAGGAATATACACTCTTGATCATGGAATCCTTGTGTGTAGTCAGTGATACACAGAAACTCAATAAGCATGGACTCTTCTGATGATGGACTGCCCTAAGAATCTACTTCCCTAATTAGAGCCAATTTCCAAGTATCTACTTGGTAGTTTATCCTCTGTATGTGTACCAGCCTGAGCATCAAAACCCTCCGTAAGGAGCCTACTGACCGTGACATACTTCGATTTGAATCTCCCTTGAATATCACGTCACTTGAGCATATACTCTCTTCTTGATATTTAATACTGCTAAACATGTAAATTCTGTGCATGAAAACGTTTCAGTAAGGACACACACTGAGAATAAAACACTTAGGAGAACAAACAGCTTACCCATGGCCACTCTAGTGTGGATAACTTGAGGATAAACACCGGGGACATGGATCCCCTGAACGTGGAATGAATGACCTCAATTACGTGTATGCATGAATGTAAGAAGAGTGGACATTTTTCAATTGGAATCCTGTAAGTATGAATTTCCTTGATCCTAGTTTAACTTGGAAATGTTATTTTGCGGTTTTGTGTAATCCCTTTTCCTGTACCTTCGTTTGCATGAAAAGCCTAATTGTATATTCCCCTGATCCTGACCTTCTTTGATTGTAACCTCCCCTTAATGTAGCCCACTTGAGCATGTATCTTGTAGATTATGTGTAATTTAATAAATCATACTTTCCTGAGCATGCATTCTGTTGACCATGGAGCCTTTTGAATTTGAACGACTCTGAGAATGACACGCTTCAGAAAATGTATCCCCAAGACCATGGGATATCTTCCTGTGTGACATCTTGAGCTTCATCAATCTGAGAATGGACCCTTCGAAATATGGAATCAGTGAGCCCCGTCATTTCTAAGCATATCCCTAGGAATCCTTGACCTGTACATCCATGGAATGCTGCCATAATTCCCTTGATCCTAGTTCACCCTGAGAATATACCTGTGTGGTTTTGAGTAACAACATACAAGTACCTTCCTGAGTATGGAGGCTTTGAAGGCCGACGCCTCTAATCATGTATTCTGTGAATTTAAGCTACCGTGATCTTAAGCCCCTCTTGATCATGTATACCACCGATTGTGTATAAGACCAGGACATATAGTTTTCTAAGCATGGAAGGCCTGATCAGAGAGCTGGCTATGTACCTTCAGACCATAGAGCCTTCCTCACGGGCATGAACCCATGTGATTTTACAACATTTTGAGTACGCATGTCCTCTTATCATGGAAGCATTTTGAGAAATACCGACACTCAGCATCGACCCATGAGTGTTGAATATCCTGAGCAGAAAGGTCCGGGGATTATATACTCTTGATCATGGAATCCTTGGACGTGATCAATGATAAACAGCAACTCAAGAAGTGTGGACACTTCTGATCATGGGCAGCACTGAGAGTCAACTTCCTTCATTAGAGCCACTTTCCAGTATGTGCCTACTTGTTTATGCCCTGAATGTGTACCAGCATGAGCATCAAAACCCTCAGCATGAAGCCTACTGACCGTGACACACTGCTTTTTTAATCTCACTTGAATGCCACTTGAGAATACACCCACTTCTTGATGTTTAATGCCTGAACATGTAAAATTATGTGCATGGAAACATTTGAATAACGACCCACACTAAGAAAAAAACACTCGTGATAATAAGTACCCTATCTCTGGCCCCTCTTGGGTGGATAACTTGAGGATCCACACTGTGAACATGGATTGCCTGAACGTGGAATCAATTTCCGCAAGCATATCTAACCATGAATCTAAGAAGAGAGGAGATTGCCGCTCATAGAATGCCGTGAGTACTAAATTCCTTGATTGTTTTTTGCCCAGAGAATGTTCTGTTGTGATTTTGTCTGAACCCTGTACATGTAAGTACTCGGACATGTAATCACTAATTGTAGACAGTTGTTCTCCTGCCTTGCTTTGATGTTAATCTCCCTTCTAGTTAGTTCCCTTTGAGCATGTACCGTCTTGATTATATGTTCCATCTGAACATGTACATTGCTGAGCATGGATTCTGCTGTGCATGGAACCATTTGCATATGGACCCCTCTAAGGATAATGCACTTTGGATAATGAAACGCCCTAACCATGCTCATGTGGAACATCCCGAGCTTCAACAACCTGAGCATGGACCCTCCTGAACATGGAATCAATGAGCACAAAAACATCTAAGCATGTACCAAGAACCAGAAGTGTCCACACTTCTTGAGTTGCTGTTCATGGGATTCTGTAAGTATTAATTTCTTTGGCCCTTGTTTCCTCTGAGAATGTTCTTTTCTGATTTTTGTGTAACCCTGTACATGTACCTTCTTGAGCATGAAACCCCTCATTGTAGACTCTCCTGATCATGGCTTGCTTTGATATTCATCTCCCCTTAACATAGCCCCACTTGAGTATGTATCCTCTACATTATGTGTAATATAATAACTCATACTTTCCTGAGCGTGGAGTCTACTGACCTCGGAGCCTTTTTAATTGGAATGGCTCTGAGAATGACACACTTCAGAAAATGTAGCCCCTAGGCCATGGAATGTCTTCCAGTGGGACATCCTGAGCTTAAACAATCTGAGAATGGCCCCTTCTGTACATGGAATCAATGAGCCCCGTCATTTCTAAGCACACACCTAGGAATCCTTGATGTGTACATCATGGAATGCTGCAATCATTTCCTTGATCCTAGTTCATCCTGAGAATATACCTGTGTGATTTTGTGTAACAACAAACAAGTACCTTCCTGAGCACGGAGGCTCTAACATGCGACCCATCTAAACATGCATTCTGTGAATTTAAACTACCGTGATCTTAGTCCCTCTGGATTCTGTATACCACTGATTGTGTTTAAGAACAGGATATGTGGTTTTCTGAGCATGGAAGGCCTGAGCAGAGAGCTGGCTATGTACCTTCAGACCATAGACCCGTCCCCATGGTCGTGAACCCATGTGATCCTACACCATTCTGAATATGGATGTGCTCTTCTAATGCAACCATTCTGAGAAAACCGACACTCAACATGGACCCATGAGTGTGGAATATCCTGAACATAAAGGTCCAGGGAATATACACTCTTGATCATGCAATCCTTGGGCGTAATCAATGATAAACAGCAACTCAAGAAGTGTGGACACTTCTGATCAGGGGCTGCACTAAGAACCGACTTGTCTAATTGGAGATGCTTTCCATATGTACCTACTTGCTTATGCCATGAATGTGTACCAGCCTGAGCATGAACCCTACCGACTGGGACATACTACTATTTCAATCTCACTTGAATATCGCGCCACTTGAGAATATACCCTCTTCTTGATGTTTAGTGCCTGAACATGTAAAATTATGCGCATGGACACGTTTGAATAATGACCCACACTAAGAGTGAAACACTCCTGACAATAAACACCCTATCCATGGCCTCTGTTGTGTGGATAACTTGAGGATTAACGTCATGAACATGAATCTCCTGAACATGGAATCAATGACCACAATGACACCTAAGCATGAATCTTCGAAGAAGAGTGGACATTTCTGTTCATGGAATTCTGTAAGTATGAATTTCCCTGATTGTTGTTTACCTAGAGAATGTTCTGTTGTGATTTTATGGAACCCCTTTCCTTGTACCTTCCTGATCATGAATCCTCTAATTGTCTCTTCCCTTAATCATGGCTTGCTTTGATTGTAACCTCCCCTTAACACAGCCCCACTTGAGCATGTATCCTCTTGATTGTGTTTGATATAATAACTCATACTTTCTTGAGCGTTGATTCTGCTGAGCATGTAGCCTTTTGAATGTGAACGACTCTGAGAATGACACGCTTCAGAAAATGTACCCACAAGAACATGGAATGTTTTCCTGTGGGACATCCTGAGCTTAAAGAATCTGAGAAAGGACCCTTCTGAACATGGAATCACGCACTGAAGTCATTTCTAAGCATATCCATAGAATTGTTGGCGTAAATGCATGGAATTCTGTCATTTCCTTGATCTTAGTTCATCCTGGGACTGTACCATTGTGAATTTGTGTAACAACATCCGAGTACCTTCCTGAGCATGGACGCTCTTAATTGTCCATCCCCCTAATCATGTATTCTGTGAATCTAAACTACCGTGATCTTAGCCCCTCTTGATCACGTATAACACTGATCATGCATAACAACTGAAAATGTTCTTCCCGGCCCCTGAGCGGCAACCTGGCTGACTCTGTTACTTCAGACCGTAGACCCTACCTCATGAGCATGAAGCCATGGGACCCGACACCTTTCTGAATATGAATATCCTCTGATAATGGAGCCATTTTGAGAAACCCCAACACTCTGCATGGACCAATGAGTGTGGAATATCCTGAACATAAACGTTCAAGGAATATACACTCTTGATCATGGAATCCTTGTGTGTAGTCAGTGATACACAGAAACTCAATAAGCATGGACTCTTCTGATGATGGACTGCCCTAAGAATCTACTTCCCTAATTAGAGCCAATTTCCAAGTATCTACTTGGTAGTTTATCCTCTGTATGTGTACCAGCCTGAGCATCAAAACCCTCCGTAAGGAGCCTACGGACCGTGACATACTTCGATTTGAATCTCCCTTGAATATCACGTCACTTGAGCATATACTCTCTTCTTGATATTTAATACTGCTAAACATGTAAATTCTGTGCATGAAAACGTTTCAGTAAGGACACACACTGAGAATAAAACGCTTAGGAGAACAAACAGCTTACCCATGGCCACTCTAGTGTGGATAACTTGAGGATAAACACCGGGGACATGGATCCCCTGAACGTGGAATGAATGACCTCAATTACGTGTATGCATGAATGTAAGAAGAGTGGACATTTTTCAATTGGAATCCTGTAAGTATGAATTTCCTTGATCCTAGTTTAACTTGGAAATGTTATTTTGCGGTTTTGTGTAATCCCTTTTCCTGTACCTTCGTTTGCATGAAAAGCCTAATTGTATATTCCCCTGATCCTGACCTTCTTTGATTGTAACCTCCCCTTAATGTAGCCCACTTGAGCATGTATCTTGTAGATTATGTGTAATTTAATAAATCATACTTTCCTGAGCATGCATTCTGTTGACCATGGAGCCTTTTGAATTTGAACGACTCTGAGAATGACACGCTTCAGAAAATGTATCCCCAAGACCATGGGATATCTTCCTGTGTGACATCTTGAGCTTCATCAATCTGAGAATGGACCCTTCGAAATATGGAATCAGTGAGCCCCGTCATTTCTAAGCATATCCCTAGGAATCCTTGACCTGTACATCCATGGAATGCTGCCATAATTCCCTTGATCCTAGTTCACCCTGAGAATATACCTGTGTGGTTTTGAGTAACAACATACAAGTACCTTCCTGAGTATGGAGGCTTTGAAGGCCGACGCCTCTAATCATGTATTCTGTGAATTTAAGCTACCGTGATCTTAAGCCCCTCTTGATCATGTATACCACCGATTGTGTATAAGACCAGGACATATAGTTTTCTAAGCATGGAAGGCCTGATCAGAGAGCTGGCTATGTACCTTCAGACCATAGAGCCTTCCTCACGGGCATGAACCCATGTGATTTTACAACATTTTGAGTACGCATGTCCTCTTATCATGGAAGCATTTTGAGAAATACCGACACTCAGCATCGACCCATGAGTGTTGAATATCCTGAGCAGAAAGGTCCGGGGATTATATACTCTTGATCATGGAATCCTTGGACGTGATCAATGATAAACAGCAACTCAAGAAGTGTGGACACTTCTGATCATGGGCAGCACTGAGAGTCAACTTCCTTCATTAGAGCCACTTTCCAGTATGTGCCTACTTGTTTATGCCCTGAATGTGTACCAGCATGAGCATCAAAACCCTCAGCATGAAGCCTACTGACCGTGACACACTGCTTTTTTAATCTCACTTGAATGCCACTTGAGAATACACCCACTTCTTGATGTTTAATGCCTGAACATGTAAAATTATGTGCATGGAAACATTTGAATAACGACCCACACTAAGAATAAAACACTCGTGATAATAAGTACCCTATCTCTGGCCCCTCTTGGGTGGATAACTTGAGGATCCACACTGTGAACATGGATTGCCTGAACGTGGAATCAATTTCCGCAAGCATATCTAACCATGAATCTAAGAAGAGAGGAGATTGCCGCTCATAGAATGCCGTGAGTACTAAATTCCTTGATTGTTTTTTGCCCAGAGAATGTTCTGTTGTGATTTTGTCTGAACCCTGTACATGTAAGTACTCGGACATGTAATCACTAATTGTAGACAGTTGTTCTCCTGCCTTGCTTTGATGTTAATCTCCCTTCTAGTTAGTTCCCTTTGAGCATGTACCGTCTTGATTATATGTTCCATCTGAACATGTACATTGCTGAGCATGGATTCTGCTGTGCATGGAACCATTTGCATATGGACCCCTCTAAGGATAATGCACTTTGGATAATGAAACGCCCTAACCATGCTCATGTGGAACATCCCGAGCTTCAACAACCTGAGCATGGACCCTCCTGAACATGGAATCAATGAGCACAAAAACATCTAAGCATGTACCAAGAACCAGAAGTGTCCACACTTCTTGAGTTGCTGTTCATGGGATTCTGTAAGTATTAATTTCTTTGGCCCTTGTTTCCTCTGAGAATGTTCTTTTCTGATTTTTGTGTAACCCTGTACATGTACCTTCTTGAGCATGAAACCCCTCATTGTAGACTCTCCTGATCATGGCTTGCTTTGATATTCATCTCCCCTTAACATAGCCCCACTTGAGTATGTATCCTCTACATTATGTGTAATATAATAACTCATACTTTCCTGAGCGTGGAGTCTACTGACCTCGGAGCCTTTTTAATTGGAATGGCTCTGAGAATGACACACTTCAGAAAATGTAGCCCCTAGGCCATGGAATGTCTTCCAGTGGGACATCCTGAGCTTAAACAATCTGAGAATGGCCCCTTCTGTACATGGAATCAATGAGCCCCGTCATTTCTAAGCACACACCTAGGAATCCTTGATGTGTACATCATGGAATGCTGCAATCATTTCCTTGATCCTAGTTCATCCTGAGAATATACCTGTGTGATTTTGTGTAACAACAAACAAGTACCTTCCTGAGCACGGAGGCTCTAACATGCGACCCATCTAAACATGCATTCTGTGAATTTAAACTACCGTGATCTTAGTCCCTCTGGATTCTGTATACCACTGATTGTGTTTAAGAACAGGATATGTGGTTTTCTGAGCATGGAAGGCCTGAGCAGAGAGCTGGCTATGTACCTTCAGACCATAGACCCGTCCCCATGGTCGTGAACCCATGTGATCCTACACCATTCTGAATATGGATGTGCTCTTCTAATGCAACCATTCTGAGAAAACCGACACTCAACATGGACCCATGAGTGTGGAATATCCTGAACATAAAGGTCCAGGGAATATACACTCTTGATCATGCAATCCTTGGGCGTAATCAATGATAAACAGCAACTCAAGAAGTGTGGACACTTCTGATCAGGGGCTGCACTAAGAACCGACTTGTCTAATTGGAGATGCTTTCCATATGTACCTACTTGCTTATGCCATGAATGTGTACCAGCCTGAGCATGAACCCTGCCGACTGGGACATACTACTATTTCAATCTCACTTGAATATCGCGCCACTTGAGAATATACCCTCTTCTTGATGTTTAGTGCCTGAACATGTAAAATTATGCGCATGGACACGTTTGAATAATGACCCACACTAAGAGTGAAACACTCCTGACAATAAACACCCTATCCATGGCCTCTGTTGTGTGGATAACTTGAGGATTAACGTCATGAACATGAATCTCCTGAACATGGAATCAATGACCACAATGACACCTAAGCATGAATCTTCGAAGAAGAGTGGACATTTCTGTTCATGGAATTCTGTAAGTATGAATTTCCCTGATTGTTGTTTACCTAGAGAATGTTCTGTTGTGATTTTATGGAACCCCTTTCCTTGTACCTTCCTGATCATGAATCCTCTAATTGTCTCTTCCCTTAATCATGGCTTGCTTTGATTGTAACCTCCCCTTAACACAGCCCCACTTGAGCATGTATCCTCTTGATTGTGTTTGATATAATAACTCATACTTTCTTGAGCGTTGATTCTGCTGAGCATGTAGCCTTTTGAATGTGAACGACTCTGAGAATGACACGCTTCAGAAAATGTACCCACAAGAACATGGAATGTTTTCCTGTGGGACATCCTGAGCTTAAAGAATCTGAGAAAGGACCCTTCTGAACATGGAATCACGCACTGAAGTCATTTCTAAGCATATCCATAGAATTGTTGGCGTAAATGCATGGAATTCTGTCATTTCCTTGATCTTAGTTCATCCTGGGACTGTACCATTGTGAATTTGTGTAACAACATCCGAGTACCTTCCTGAGCATGGACGCTCTTAATTGTCCATCCCCCTAATCATGTATTCTGTGAATCTAAACTACCGTGATCTTAGCCCCTCTTGATCACGTATAACACTGATCATGCATAACAACTGAAAATGTTCTTCCCGGCCCCTGAGCGGCAACCTGGCTGACTCTGTTACTTCAGACCGTAGACCCTACCTCATGAGCATGAAGCCATGGGACCCGACACCTTTCTGAATATGAATATCCTCTGATAATGGAGCCATTTTGAGAAACCCCAACACTCTGCATGGACCAATGAGTGTGGAATATCCTGAACATAAACGTTCAAGGAATATACACTCTTGATCATGGAATCCTTGTGTGTAGTCAGTGATACACAGAAACTCAATAAGCATGGACTCTTCTGATGATGGACTGCCCTAAGAATCTACTTCCCTAATTAGAGCCAATTTCCAAGTATCTACTTGGTAGTTTATCCTCTGTATGTGTACCAGCCTGAGCATCAAAACCCTCCGTAAGGAGCCTACGGACCGTGACATACTTCGATTTGAATCTCCCTTGAATATCACGTCACTTGAGCATATACTCTCTTCTTGATATTTAATACTGCTAAACATGTAAATTCTGTGCATGAAAACGTTTCAGTAAGGACACACACTGAGAATAAAACGCTTAGGAGAACAAACAGCTTACCCATGGCCACTCTAGTGTGGATAACTTGAGGATAAACACCGGGGACATGGATCCCCTGAACGTGGAATGAATGACCTCAATTACGTGTATGCATGAATGTAAGAAGAGTGGACATTTTTCAATTGGAATCCTGTAAGTATGAATTTCCTTGATCCTAGTTTAACTTGGAAATGTTATTTTGCGGTTTTGTGTAATCCCTTTTCCTGTACCTTCGTTTGCATGAAAAGCCTAATTGTATATTCCCCTGATCCTGACCTTCTTTGATTGTAACCTCCCCTTAATGTAGCCCACTTGAGCATGTATCTTGTAGATTATGTGTAATTTAATAAATCATACTTTCCTGAGCATGCATTCTGTTGACCATGGAGCCTTTTGAATTTGAACGACTCTGAGAATGACACGCTTCAGAAAATGTATCCCCAAGACCATGGGATATCTTCCTGTGTGACATCTTGAGCTTCATCAATCTGAGAATGGACCCTTCGAAATATGGAATCAGTGAGCCCCGTCATTTCTAAGCATATCCCTAGGAATCCTTGACCTGTACATCCATGGAATGCTGCCATAATTCCCTTGATCCTAGTTCACCCTGAGAATATACCTGTGTGGTTTTGAGTAACAACATACAAGTACCTTCCTGAGTATGGAGGCTTTGAAGGCCGACGCCTCTAATCATGTATTCTGTGAATTTAAGCTACCGTGATCTTAAGCCCCTCTTGATCATGTATACCACCGATTGTGTATAAGACCAGGACATATAGTTTTCTAAGCATGGAAGGCCTGATCAGAGAGCTGGCTATGTACCTTCAGACCATAGAGCCTTCCTCACGGGCATGAACCCATGTGATTTTACAACATTTTGAGTACGCATGTCCTCTTATCATGGAAGCATTTTGAGAAATACCGACACTCAGCATCGACCCATGAGTGTTGAATATCCTGAGCAGAAAGGTCCGGGGATTATATACTCTTGATCATGGAATCCTTGGACGTGATCAATGATAAACAGCAACTCAAGAAGTGTGGACACTTCTGATCATGGGCAGCACTGAGAGTCAACTTCCTTCATTAGAGCCACTTTCCAGTATGTGCCTACTTGTTTATGCCCTGAATGTGTACCAGCATGAGCATCAAAACCCTCAGCATGAAGCCTACTGACCGTGACACACTGCTTTTTTAATCTCACTTGAATGCCACTTGAGAATACACCCACTTCTTGATGTTTAATGCCTGAACATGTAAAATTATGTGCATGGAAACATTTGAATAACGACCCACACTAAGAATAAAACACTCGTGATAATAAGTACCCTATCCCTGGCCCCTCTTGGGTGGATAACTTGAGGATCCACACTGTGAACATGGATTGCCTGAACGTGGAATCAATTTCCGCAAGCATATCTAACCATGAATCTAAGAAGAGAGGAGATTGCCGCTCATAGAATGCCGTGAGTACTAAATTCCTTGATTGTTTTTTGCCCAGAGAATGTTCTGTTGTGATTTTGTCTGAACCCTGTACATGTAAGTACTCGGACATGTAATCACTAATTGTAGACAGTTGTTCTCCTGCCTTGCTTTGATGTTAATCTCCCTTCTAGTTAGTTCCCTTTGAGCATGTACCGTCTTGATTATATGTTCCATCTGAACATGTACATTGCTGAGCATGGATTCTGCTGTGCATGGAACCATTTGCATATGGACCCCTCTAAGGATAATGCACTTTGGATAATGAAACGCCCTAACCATGCTCATGTGGAACATCCCGAGCTTCAACAACCTGAGCATGGACCCTCCTGAACATGGAATCAATGAGCACAAAAACATCTAAGCATGTACCAAGAACCAGAAGTGTCCACACTTCTTGAGTTGCTGTTCATGGGATTCTGTAAGTATTAATTTCTTTGGCCCTTGTTTCCTCTGAGAATGTTCTTTTCTGATTTTTGTGTAACCCTGTACATGTACCTTCTTGAGCATGAAACCCCTCATTGTAGACTCTCCTGATCATGGCTTGCTTTGATATTCATCTCCCCTTAACATAGCCCCACTTGAGTATGTATCCTCTACATTATGTGTAATATAATAACTCATACTTTCCTGAGCGTGGAGTCTACTGACCTCGGAGCCTTTTTAATTGGAATGGCTCTGAGAATGACACACTTCAGAAAATGTAGCCCCTAGGCCATGGAATGTCTTCCAGTGGGACATCCTGAGCTTAAACAATCTGAGAATGGCCCCTTCTGTACATGGAATCAATGAGCCCCGTCATTTCTAAGCACACACCTAGGAATCCTTGATGTGTACATCATGGAATGCTGCAATCATTTCCTTGATCCTAGTTCATCCTGAGAATATACCTGTGTGATTTTGTGTAACAACAAACAAGTACCTTCCTGAGCACGGAGGCTCTAACATGCGACCCATCTAAACATGCATTCTGTGAATTTAAACTACCGTGATCTTAGTCCCTCTGGATTCTGTATACCACTGATTGTGTTTAAGAACAGGATATGTGGTTTTCTGAGCATGGAAGGCCTGAGCAGAGAGCTGGCTATGTACCTTCAGACCATAGACCCGTCCCCATGGTCGTGAACCCATGTGATCCTACACCATTCTGAATATGGATGTGCTCTTCTAATGCAACCATTCTGAGAAAACCGACACTCAACATGGACCCATGAGTGTGGAATATCCTGAACATAAAGGTCCAGGGAATATACACTCTTGATCATGCAATCCTTGGGCGTAATCAATGATAAACAGCAACTCAAGAAGTGTGGACACTTCTGATCAGGGGCTGCACTAAGAACCGACTTGTCTAATTGGAGATGCTTTCCATATGTACCTACTTGCTTATGCCATGAATGTGTACCAGCCTGAGCATGAACCCTGCCGACTGGGACATACTACTATTTCAATCTCACTTGAATATCGCGCCACTTGAGAATATACCCTCTTCTTGATGTTTAGTGCCTGAACATGTAAAATTATGCGCATGGACACGTTTGAATAATGACCCACACTAAGAGTGAAACACTCCTGACAATAAACACCCTATCCATGGCCTCTGTTGTGTGGATAACTTGAGGATTAACGTCATGAACATGAATCTCCTGAACATGGAATCAATGACCACAATGACACCTAAGCATGAATCTTCGAAGAAGAGTGGACATTTCTGTTCATGGAATTCTGTAAGTATGAATTTCCCTGATTGTTGTTTACCTAGAGAATGTTCTGTTGTGATTTTATGGAACCCCTTTCCTTGTACCTTCCTGATCATGAATCCTCTAATTGTCTCTTCCCTTAATCATGGCTTGCTTTGATTGTAACCTCCCCTTAACACAGCCCCACTTGAGCATGTATCCTCTTGATTGTGTTTGATATAATAACTCATACTTTCTTGAGCGTTGATTCTGCTGAGCATGTAGCCTTTTGAATGTGAACGACTCTGAGAATGACACGCTTCAGAAAATGTACCCACAAGAACATGGAATGTTTTCCTGTGGGACATCCTGAGCTTAAAGAATCTGAGAAAGGACCCTTCTGAACATGGAATCACGCACTGAAGTCATTTCTAAGCATATCCATAGAATTGTTGGCGTAAATGCATGGAATTCTGTCATTTCCTTGATCTTAGTTCATCCTGGGACTGTACCATTGTGAATTTGTGTAACAACATCCGAGTACCTTCCTGAGCATGGACGCTCTTAATTGTCCATCCCCCTAATCATGTATTCTGTGAATCTAAACTACCGTGATCTTAGCCCCTCTTGATCACGTATAACACTGATCATGCATAACAACTGAAAATGTTCTTCCCGGCCCCTGAGCGGCAACCTGGCTGACTCTGTTACTTCAGACCGTAGACCCTACCTCATGAGCATGAAGCCATGGGACCCGACACCTTTCTGAATATGAATATCCTCTGATAATGGAGCCATTTTGAGAAACCCCAACACTCTGCATGGACCAATGAGTGTGGAATATCCTGAACATAAACGTTCAAGGAATATACACTCTTGATCATGGAATCCTTGTGTGTAGTCAGTGATACACAGAAACTCAATAAGCATGGACTCTTCTGATGATGGACTGCCCTAAGAATCTACTTCCCTAATTAGAGCCAATTTCCAAGTATCTACTTGGTAGTTTATCCTCTGTATGTGTACCAGCCTGAGCATCAAAACCCTCCGTAAGGAGCCTACGGACCGTGACATACTTCGATTTGAATCTCCCTTGAATATCACGTCACTTGAGCATATACTCTCTTCTTGATATTTAATACTGCTAAACATGTAAATTCTGTGCATGAAAACGTTTCAGTAAGGACACACACTGAGAATAAAACGCTTAGGAGAACAAACAGCTTACCCATGGCCACTCTAGTGTGGATAACTTGAGGATAAACACCGGGGACATGGATCCCCTGAACGTGGAATGAATGACCTCAATTACGTGTATGCATGAATGTAAGAAGAGTGGACATTTTTCAATTGGAATCCTGTAAGTATGAATTTCCTTGATCCTAGTTTAACTTGGAAATGTTATTTTGCGGTTTTGTGTAATCCCTTTTCCTGTACCTTCGTTTGCATGAAAAGCCTAATTGTATATTCCCCTGATCCTGACCTTCTTTGATTGTAACCTCCCCTTAATGTAGCCCACTTGAGCATGTATCTTGTAGATTATGTGTAATTTAATAAATCATACTTTCCTGAGCATGCATTCTGTTGACCATGGAGCCTTTTGAATTTGAACGACTCTGAGAATGACACGCTTCAGAAAATGTATCCCCAAGACCATGGGATATCTTCCTGTGTGACATCTTGAGCTTCATCAATCTGAGAATGGACCCTTCGAAATATGGAATCAGTGAGCCCCGTCATTTCTAAGCATATCCCTAGGAATCCTTGACCTGTACATCCATGGAATGCTGCCATAATTCCCTTGATCCTAGTTCACCCTGAGAATATACCTGTGTGGTTTTGAGTAACAACATACAAGTACCTTCCTGAGTATGGAGGCTTTGAAGGCCGACGCCTCTAATCATGTATTCTGTGAATTTAAGCTACCGTGATCTTAAGCCCCTCTTGATCATGTATACCACCGATTGTGTATAAGACCAGGACATATAGTTTTCTAAGCATGGAAGGCCTGATCAGAGAGCTGGCTATGTACCTTCAGACCATAGAGCCTTCCTCACGGGCATGAACCCATGTGATTTTACAACATTTTGAGTACGCATGTCCTCTTATCATGGAAGCATTTTGAGAAATACCGACACTCAGCATCGACCCATGAGTGTTGAATATCCTGAGCAGAAAGGTCCGGGGATTATATACTCTTGATCATGGAATCCTTGGACGTGATCAATGATAAACAGCAACTCAAGAAGTGTGGACACTTCTGATCATGGGCAGCACTGAGAGTCAACTTCCTTCATTAGAGCCACTTTCCAGTATGTGCCTACTTGTTTATGCCCTGAATGTGTACCAGCATGAGCATCAAAACCCTCAGCATGAAGCCTACTGACCGTGACACACTGCTTTTTTAATCTCACTTGAATGCCACTTGAGAATACACCCACTTCTTGATGTTTAATGCCTGAACATGTAAAATTATGTGCATGGAAACATTTGAATAACGACCCACACTAAGAATAAAACACTCGTGATAATAAGTACCCTATCCCTGGCCCCTCTTGGGTGGATAACTTGAGGATCCACACTGTGAACATGGATTGCCTGAACGTGGAATCAATTTCCGCAAGCATATCTAACCATGAATCTAAGAAGAGAGGAGATTGCCGCTCATAGAATGCCGTGAGTACTAAATTCCTTGATTGTTTTTTGCCCAGAGAATGTTCTGTTGTGATTTTGTCTGAACCCTGTACATGTAAGTACTCGGACATGTAATCACTAATTGTAGACAGTTGTTCTCCTGCCTTGCTTTGATGTTAATCTCCCTTCTAGTTAGTTCCCTTTGAGCATGTACCGTCTTGATTATATGTTCCATCTGAACATGTACATTGCTGAGCATGGATTCTGCTGTGCATGGAACCATTTGCATATGGACCCCTCTAAGGATAATGCACTTTGGATAATGAAACGCCCTAACCATGCTCATGTGGAACATCCCGAGCTTCAACAACCTGAGCATGGACCCTCCTGAACATGGAATCAATGAGCACAAAAACATCTAAGCATGTACCAAGAACCAGAAGTGTCCACACTTCTTGAGTTGCTGTTCATGGGATTCTGTAAGTATTAATTTCTTTGGCCCTTGTTTCCTCTGAGAATGTTCTTTTCTGATTTTTGTGTAACCCTGTACATGTACCTTCTTGAGCATGAAACCCCTCATTGTAGACTCTCCTGATCATGGCTTGCTTTGATATTCATCTCCCCTTAACATAGCCCCACTTGAGTATGTATCCTCTACATTATGTGTAATATAATAACTCATACTTTCCTGAGCGTGGAGTCTACTGACCTCGGAGCCTTTTTAATTGGAATGGCTCTGAGAATGACACACTTCAGAAAATGTAGCCCCTAGGCCATGGAATGTCTTCCAGTGGGACATCCTGAGCTTAAACAATCTGAGAATGGCCCCTTCTGTACATGGAATCAATGAGCCCCGTCATTTCTAAGCACACACCTAGGAATCCTTGATGTGTACATCATGGAATGCTGCAATCATTTCCTTGATCCTAGTTCATCCTGAGAATATACCTGTGTGATTTTGTGTAACAACAAACAAGTACCTTCCTGAGCACGGAGGCTCTAACATGCGACCCATCTAAACATGCATTCTGTGAATTTAAACTACCGTGATCTTAGTCCCTCTGGATTCTGTATACCACTGATTGTGTTTAAGAACAGGATATGTGGTTTTCTGAGCATGGAAGGCCTGAGCAGAGAGCTGGCTATGTACCTTCAGACCATAGACCCGTCCCCATGGTCGTGAACCCATGTGATCCTACACCATTCTGAATATGGATGTGCTCTTCTAATGCAACCATTCTGAGAAAACCGACACTCAACATGGACCCATGAGTGTGGAATATCCTGAACATAAAGGTCCAGGGAATATACACTCTTGATCATGCAATCCTTGGGCGTAATCAATGATAAACAGCAACTCAAGAAGTGTGGACACTTCTGATCAGGGGCTGCACTAAGAACCGACTTGTCTAATTGGAGATGCTTTCCATATGTACCTACTTGCTTATGCCATGAATGTGTACCAGCCTGAGCATGAACCCTGCCGACTGGGACATACTACTATTTCAATCTCACTTGAATATCGCGCCACTTGAGAATATACCCTCTTCTTGATGTTTAGTGCCTGAACATGTAAAATTATGCGCATGGACACGTTTGAATAATGACCCACACTAAGAGTGAAACACTCCTGACAATAAACACCCTATCCATGGCCTCTGTTGTGTGGATAACTTGAGGATTAACGTCATGAACATGAATCTCCTGAACATGGAATCAATGACCACAATGACACCTAAGCATGAATCTTCGAAGAAGAGTGGACATTTCTGTTCATGGAATTCTGTAAGTATGAATTTCCCTGATTGTTGTTTACCTAGAGAATGTTCTGTTGTGATTTTATGGAACCCCTTTCCTTGTACCTTCCTGATCATGAATCCTCTAATTGTCTCTTCCCTTAATCATGGCTTGCTTTGATTGTAACCTCCCCTTAACACAGCCCCACTTGAGCATGTATCCTCTTGATTGTGTTTGATATAATAACTCATACTTTCTTGAGCGTTGATTCTGCTGAGCATGTAGCCTTTTGAATGTGAACGACTCTGAGAATGACACGCTTCAGAAAATGTACCCACAAGAACATGGAATGTTTTCCTGTGGGACATCCTGAGCTTAAAGAATCTGAGAAAGGACCCTTCTGAACATGGAATCACGCACTGAAGTCATTTCTAAGCATATCCATAGAATTGTTGGCGTAAATGCATGGAATTCTGTCATTTCCTTGATCTTAGTTCATCCTGGGACTGTACCATTGTGAATTTGTGTAACAACATCCGAGTACCTTCCTGAGCATGGACGCTCTTAATTGTCCATCCCCCTAATCATGTATTCTGTGAATCTAAACTACCGTGATCTTAGCCCCTCTTGATCACGTATAACACTGATCATGCATAACAACTGAAAATGTTCTTCCCGGCCCCTGAGCGGCAACCTGGCTGACTCTGTTACTTCAGACCGTAGACCCTACCTCATGAGCATGAAGCCATGGGACCCGACACCTTTCTGAATATGAATATCCTCTGATAATGGAGCCATTTTGAGAAACCCCAACACTCTGCATGGACCAATGAGTGTGGAATATCCTGAACATAAACGTTCAAGGAATATACACTCTTGATCATGGAATCCTTGTGTGTAGTCAGTGATACACAGAAACTCAATAAGCATGGACTCTTCTGATGATGGACTGCCCTAAGAATCTACTTCCCTAATTAGAGCCAATTTCCAAGTATCTACTTGGTAGTTTATCCTCTGTATGTGTACCAGCCTGAGCATCAAAACCCTCCGTAAGGAGCCTACGGACCGTGACATACTTCGATTTGAATCTCCCTTGAATATCACGTCACTTGAGCATATACTCTCTTCTTGATATTTAATACTGCTAAACATGTAAATTCTGTGCATGAAAACGTTTCAGTAAGGACACACACTGAGAATAAAACGCTTAGGAGAACAAACAGCTTACCCATGGCCACTCTAGTGTGGATAACTTGAGGATAAACACCGGGGACATGGATCCCCTGAACGTGGAATGAATGACCTCAATTACGTGTATGCATGAATGTAAGAAGAGTGGACATTTTTCAATTGGAATCCTGTAAGTATGAATTTCCTTGATCCTAGTTTAACTTGGAAATGTTATTTTGCGGTTTTGTGTAATCCCTTTTCCTGTACCTTCGTTTGCATGAAAAGCCTAATTGTATATTCCCCTGATCCTGACCTTCTTTGATTGTAACCTCCCCTTAATGTAGCCCACTTGAGCATGTATCTTGTAGATTATGTGTAATTTAATAAATCATACTTTCCTGAGCATGCATTCTGTTGACCATGGAGCCTTTTGAATTTGAACGACTCTGAGAATGACACGCTTCAGAAAATGTATCCCCAAGACCATGGGATATCTTCCTGTGTGACATCTTGAGCTTCATCAATCTGAGAATGGACCCTTCGAAATATGGAATCAGTGAGCCCCGTCATTTCTAAGCATATCCCTAGGAATCCTTGACCTGTACATCCATGGAATGCTGCCATAATTCCCTTGATCCTAGTTCACCCTGAGAATATACCTGTGTGGTTTTGAGTAACAACATACAAGTACCTTCCTGAGTATGGAGGCTTTGAAGGCCGACGCCTCTAATCATGTATTCTGTGAATTTAAGCTACCGTGATCTTAAGCCCCTCTTGATCATGTATACCACCGATTGTGTATAAGACCAGGACATATAGTTTTCTAAGCATGGAAGGCCTGATCAGAGAGCTGGCTATGTACCTTCAGACCATAGAGCCTTCCTCACGGGCATGAACCCATGTGATTTTACAACATTTTGAGTACGCATGTCCTCTTATCATGGAAGCATTTTGAGAAATACCGACACTCAGCATCGACCCATGAGTGTTGAATATCCTGAGCAGAAAGGTCCGGGGATTATATACTCTTGATCATGGAATCCTTGGACGTGATCAATGATAAACAGCAACTCAAGAAGTGTGGACACTTCTGATCATGGGCAGCACTGAGAGTCAACTTCCTTCATTAGAGCCACTTTCCAGTATGTGCCTACTTGTTTATGCCCTGAATGTGTACCAGCATGAGCATCAAAACCCTCAGCATGAAGCCTACTGACCGTGACACACTGCTTTTTTAATCTCACTTGAATGCCACTTGAGAATACACCCACTTCTTGATGTTTAATGCCTGAACATGTAAAATTATGTGCATGGAAACATTTGAATAACGACCCACACTAAGAATAAAACACTCGTGATAATAAGTACCCTATCCCTGGCCCCTCTTGGGTGGATAACTTGAGGATCCACACTGTGAACATGGATTGCCTGAACGTGGAATCAATTTCCGCAAGCATATCTAACCATGAATCTAAGAAGAGAGGAGATTGCCGCTCATAGAATGCCGTGAGTACTAAATTCCTTGATTGTTTTTTGCCCAGAGAATGTTCTGTTGTGATTTTGTCTGAACCCTGTACATGTAAGTACTCGGACATGTAATCACTAATTGTAGACAGTTGTTCTCCTGCCTTGCTTTGATGTTAATCTCCCTTCTAGTTAGTTCCCTTTGAGCATGTACCGTCTTGATTATATGTTCCATCTGAACATGTACATTGCTGAGCATGGATTCTGCTGTGCATGGAACCATTTGCATATGGACCCCTCTAAGGATAATGCACTTTGGATAATGAAACGCCCTAACCATGCTCATGTGGAACATCCCGAGCTTCAACAACCTGAGCATGGACCCTCCTGAACATGGAATCAATGAGCACAAAAACATCTAAGCATGTACCAAGAACCAGAAGTGTCCACACTTCTTGAGTTGCTGTTCATGGGATTCTGTAAGTATTAATTTCTTTGGCCCTTGTTTCCTCTGAGAATGTTCTTTTCTGATTTTTGTGTAACCCTGTACATGTACCTTCTTGAGCATGAAACCCCTCATTGTAGACTCTCCTGATCATGGCTTGCTTTGATATTCATCTCCCCTTAACATAGCCCCACTTGAGTATGTATCCTCTACATTATGTGTAATATAATAACTCATACTTTCCTGAGCGTGGAGTCTACTGACCTCGGAGCCTTTTTAATTGGAATGGCTCTGAGAATGACACACTTCAGAAAATGTAGCCCCTAGGCCATGGAATGTCTTCCAGTGGGACATCCTGAGCTTAAACAATCTGAGAATGGCCCCTTCTGTACATGGAATCAATGAGCCCCGTCATTTCTAAGCACACACCTAGGAATCCTTGATGTGTACATCATGGAATGCTGCAATCATTTCCTTGATCCTAGTTCATCCTGAGAATATACCTGTGTGATTTTGTGTAACAACAAACAAGTACCTTCCTGAGCACGGAGGCTCTAACATGCGACCCATCTAAACATGCATTCTGTGAATTTAAACTACCGTGATCTTAGTCCCTCTGGATTCTGTATACCACTGATTGTGTTTAAGAACAGGATATGTGGTTTTCTGAGCATGGAAGGCCTGAGCAGAGAGCTGGCTATGTACCTTCAGACCATAGACCCGTCCCCATGGTCGTGAACCCATGTGATCCTACACCATTCTGAATATGGATGTGCTCTTCTAATGCAACCATTCTGAGAAAACCGACACTCAACATGGACCCATGAGTGTGGAATATCCTGAACATAAAGGTCCAGGGAATATACACTCTTGATCATGCAATCCTTGGGCGTAATCAATGATAAACAGCAACTCAAGAAGTGTGGACACTTCTGATCAGGGGCTGCACTAAGAACCGACTTGTCTAATTGGAGATGCTTTCCATATGTACCTACTTGCTTATGCCATGAATGTGTACCAGCCTGAGCATGAACCCTGCCGACTGGGACATACTACTATTTCAATCTCACTTGAATATCGCGCCACTTGAGAATATACCCTCTTCTTGATGTTTAGTGCCTGAACATGTAAAATTATGCGCATGGACACGTTTGAATAATGACCCACACTAAGAGTGAAACACTCCTGACAATAAACACCCTATCCATGGCCTCTGTTGTGTGGATAACTTGAGGATTAACGTCATGAACATGAATCTCCTGAACATGGAATCAATGACCACAATGACACCTAAGCATGAATCTTCGAAGAAGAGTGGACATTTCTGTTCATGGAATTCTGTAAGTATGAATTTCCCTGATTGTTGTTTACCTAGAGAATGTTCTGTTGTGATTTTATGGAACCCCTTTCCTTGTACCTTCCTGATCATGAATCCTCTAATTGTCTCTTCCCTTAATCATGGCTTGCTTTGATTGTAACCTCCCCTTAACACAGCCCCACTTGAGCATGTATCCTCTTGATTGTGTTTGATATAATAACTCATACTTTCTTGAGCGTTGATTCTGCTGAGCATGTAGCCTTTTGAATGTGAACGACTCTGAGAATGACACGCTTCAGAAAATGTACCCACAAGAACATGGAATGTTTTCCTGTGGGACATCCTGAGCTTAAAGAATCTGAGAAAGGACCCTTCTGAACATGGAATCACGCACTGAAGTCATTTCTAAGCATATCCATAGAATTGTTGGCGTAAATGCATGGAATTCTGTCATTTCCTTGATCTTAGTTCATCCTGGGACTGTACCATTGTGAATTTGTGTAACAACATCCGAGTACCTTCCTGAGCATGGACGCTCTTAATTGTCCATCCCCCTAATCATGTATTCTGTGAATCTAAACTACCGTGATCTTAGCCCCTCTTGATCACGTATAACACTGATCATGCATAACAACTGAAAATGTTCTTCCCGGCCCCTGAGCGGCAACCTGGCTGACTCTGTTACTTCAGACCGTAGACCCTACCTCATGAGCATGAAGCCATGGGACCCGACACCTTTCTGAATATGAATATCCTCTGATAATGGAGCCATTTTGAGAAACCCCAACACTCTGCATGGACCAATGAGTGTGGAATATCCTGAACATAAACGTTCAAGGAATATACACTCTTGATCATGGAATCCTTGTGTGTAGTCAGTGATACACAGAAACTCAATAAGCATGGACTCTTCTGATGATGGACTGCCCTAAGAATCTACTTCCCTAATTAGAGCCAATTTCCAAGTATCTACTTGGTAGTTTATCCTCTGTATGTGTACCAGCCTGAGCATCAAAACCCTCCGTAAGGAGCCTACGGACCGTGACATACTTCGATTTGAATCTCCCTTGAATATCACGTCACTTGAGCATATACTCTCTTCTTGATATTTAATACTGCTAAACATGTAAATTCTGTGCATGAAAACGTTTCAGTAAGGACACACACTGAGAATAAAACGCTTAGGAGAACAAACAGCTTACCCATGGCCACTCTAGTGTGGATAACTTGAGGATAAACACCGGGGACATGGATCCCCTGAACGTGGAATGAATGACCTCAATTACGTGTATGCATGAATGTAAGAAGAGTGGACATTTTTCAATTGGAATCCTGTAAGTATGAATTTCCTTGATCCTAGTTTAACTTGGAAATGTTATTTTGCGGTTTTGTGTAATCCCTTTTCCTGTACCTTCGTTTGCATGAAAAGCCTAATTGTATATTCCCCTGATCCTGACCTTCTTTGATTGTAACCTCCCCTTAATGTAGCCCACTTGAGCATGTATCTTGTAGATTATGTGTAATTTAATAAATCATACTTTCCTGAGCATGCATTCTGTTGACCATGGAGCCTTTTGAATTTGAACGACTCTGAGAATGACACGCTTCAGAAAATGTATCCCCAAGACCATGGGATATCTTCCTGTGTGACATCTTGAGCTTCATCAATCTGAGAATGGACCCTTCGAAATATGGAATCAGTGAGCCCCGTCATTTCTAAGCATATCCCTAGGAATCCTTGACCTGTACATCCATGGAATGCTGCCATAATTCCCTTGATCCTAGTTCACCCTGAGAATATACCTGTGTGGTTTTGAGTAACAACATACAAGTACCTTCCTGAGTATGGAGGCTTTGAAGGCCGACGCCTCTAATCATGTATTCTGTGAATTTAAGCTACCGTGATCTTAAGCCCCTCTTGATCATGTATACCACCGATTGTGTATAAGACCAGGACATATAGTTTTCTAAGCATGGAAGGCCTGATCAGAGAGCTGGCTATGTACCTTCAGACCATAGAGCCTTCCTCACGGGCATGAACCCATGTGATTTTACAACATTTTGAGTACGCATGTCCTCTTATCATGGAAGCATTTTGAGAAATACCGACACTCAGCATCGACCCATGAGTGTTGAATATCCTGAGCAGAAAGGTCCGGGGATTATATACTCTTGATCATGGAATCCTTGGACGTGATCAATGATAAACAGCAACTCAAGAAGTGTGGACACTTCTGATCATGGGCAGCACTGAGAGTCAACTTCCTTCATTAGAGCCACTTTCCAGTATGTGCCTACTTGTTTATGCCCTGAATGTGTACCAGCATGAGCATCAAAACCCTCAGCATGAAGCCTACTGACCGTGACACACTGCTTTTTTAATCTCACTTGAATGCCACTTGAGAATACACCCACTTCTTGATGTTTAATGCCTGAACATGTAAAATTATGTGCATGGAAACATTTGAATAACGACCCACACTAAGAATAAAACACTCGTGATAATAAGTACCCTATCCCTGGCCCCTCTTGGGTGGATAACTTGAGGATCCACACTGTGAACATGGATTGCCTGAACGTGGAATCAATTTCCGCAAGCATATCTAACCATGAATCTAAGAAGAGAGGAGATTGCCGCTCATAGAATGCCGTGAGTACTAAATTCCTTGATTGTTTTTTGCCCAGAGAATGTTCTGTTGTGATTTTGTCTGAACCCTGTACATGTAAGTACTCGGACATGAAATCACTAATTGTAGACAGTTGTTCTCCTGCCTTGCTTTGATGTTAATCTCCCTTCTAGTTAGTTCCCTTTGAGCATGTACCGTCTTGATTATATGTTCCATCTGAACATGTACATTGCTGAGCATGGATTCTGCTGTGCATGGAACCATTTGCATATGGACCCCTCTAAGGATAATGCACTTTGGATAATGAAACGCCCTAACCATGCTCATGTGGAACATCCCGAGCTTCAACAACCTGAGCATGGACCCTCCTGAACATGGAATCAATGAGCACAAAAACATCTAAGCATGTACCAAGAACCAGAAGTGTCCACACTTCTTGAGTTGCTGTTCATGGGATTCTGTAAGTATTAATTTCTTTGGCCCTTGTTTCCTCTGAGAATGTTCTTTTCTGATTTTTGTGTAACCCTGTACATGTACCTTCTTGAGCATGAAACCCCTCATTGTAGACTCTCCTGATCATGGCTTGCTTTGATATTCATCTCCCCTTAACATAGCCCCACTTGAGTATGTATCCTCTACATTATGTGTAATATAATAACTCATACTTTCCTGAGCGTGGAGTCTACTGACCTCGGAGCCTTTTTAATTGGAATGGCTCTGAGAATGACACACTTCAGAAAATGTAGCCCCTAGGCCATGGAATGTCTTCCAGTGGGACATCCTGAGCTTAAACAATCTGAGAATGGCCCCTTCTGTACATGGAATCAATGAGCCCCGTCATTTCTAAGCACACACCTAGGAATCCTTGATGTGTACATCATGGAATGCTGCAATCATTTCCTTGATCCTAGTTCATCCTGAGAATATACCTGTGTGATTTTGTGTAACAACAAACAAGTACCTTCCTGAGCACGGAGGCTCTAACATGCGACCCATCTAAACATGCATTCTGTGAATTTAAACTACCGTGATCTTAGTCCCTCTGGATTCTGTATACCACTGATTGTGTTTAAGAACAGGATATGTGGTTTTCTGAGCATGGAAGGCCTGAGCAGAGAGCTGGCTATGTACCTTCAGACCATAGACCCGTCCCCATGGTCGTGAACCCATGTGATCCTACACCATTCTGAATATGGATGTGCTCTTCTAATGCAACCATTCTGAGAAAACCGACACTCAACATGGACCCATGAGTGTGGAATATCCTGAACATAAAGGTCCAGGGAATATACACTCTTGATCATGCAATCCTTGGGCGTAATCAATGATAAACAGCAACTCAAGAAGTGTGGACACTTCTGATCAGGGGCTGCACTAAGAACCGACTTGTCTAATTGGAGATGCTTTCCATATGTACCTACTTGCTTATGCCATGAATGTGTACCAGCCTGAGCATGAACCCTGCCGACTGGGACATACTACTATTTCAATCTCACTTGAATATCGCGCCACTTGAGAATATACCCTCTTCTTGATGTTTAGTGCCTGAACATGTAAAATTATGCGCATGGACACGTTTGAATAATGACCCACACTAAGAGTGAAACACTCCTGACAATAAACACCCTATCCATGGCCTCTGTTGTGTGGATAACTTGAGGATTAACGTCATGAACATGAATCTCCTGAACATGGAATCAATGACCACAATGACACCTAAGCATGAATCTTCGAAGAAGAGTGGACATTTCTGTTCATGGAATTCTGTAAGTATGAATTTCCCTGATTGTTGTTTACCTAGAGAATGTTCTGTTGTGATTTTATGGAACCCCTTTCCTTGTACCTTCCTGATCATGAATCCTCTAATTGTCTCTTCCCTTAATCATGGCTTGCTTTGATTGTAACCTCCCCTTAACACAGCCCCACTTGAGCATGTATCCTCTTGATTGTGTTTGATATAATAACTCATACTTTCTTGAGCGTTGATTCTGCTGAGCATGTAGCCTTTTGAATGTGAACGACTCTGAGAATGACACGCTTCAGAAAATGTACCCACAAGAACATGGAATGTTTTCCTGTGGGACATCCTGAGCTTAAAGAATCTGAGAAAGGACCCTTCTGAACATGGAATCACGCACTGAAGTCATTTCTAAGCATATCCATAGAATTGTTGGCGTAAATGCATGGAATTCTGTCATTTCCTTGATCTTAGTTCATCCTGGGACTGTACCATTGTGAATTTGTGTAACAACATCCGAGTACCTTCCTGAGCATGGACGCTCTTAATTGTCCATCCCCCTAATCATGTATTCTGTGAATCTAAACTACCGTGATCTTAGCCCCTCTTGATCACGTATAACACTGATCATGCATAACAACTGAAAATGTTCTTCCCGGCCCCTGAGCGGCAACCTGGCTGACTCTGTTACTTCAGACCGTAGACCCTACCTCATGAGCATGAAGCCATGGGACCCGACACCTTTCTGAATATGAATATCCTCTGATAATGGAGCCATTTTGAGAAACCCCAACACTCTGCATGGACCAATGAGTGTGGAATATCCTGAACATAAACGTTCAAGGAATATACACTCTTGATCATGGAATCCTTGTGTGTAGTCAGTGATACACAGAAACTCAATAAGCATGGACTCTTCTGATGATGGACTGCCCTAAGAATCTACTTCCCTAATTAGAGCCAATTTCCAAGTATCTACTTGGTAGTTTATCCTCTGTATGTGTACCAGCCTGAGCATCAAAACCCTCCGTAAGGAGCCTACGGACCGTGACATACTTCGATTTGAATCTCCCTTGAATATCACGTCACTTGAGCATATACTCTCTTCTTGATATTTAATACTGCTAAACATGTAAATTCTGTGCATGAAAACGTTTCAGTAAGGACACACACTGAGAATAAAACGCTTAGGAGAACAAACAGCTTACCCATGGCCACTCTAGTGTGGATAACTTGAGGATAAACACCGGGGACATGGATCCCCTGAACGTGGAATGAATGACCTCAATTACGTGTATGCATGAATGTAAGAAGAGTGGACATTTTTCAATTGGAATCCTGTAAGTATGAATTTCCTTGATCCTAGTTTAACTTGGAAATGTTATTTTGCGGTTTTGTGTAATCCCTTTTCCTGTACCTTCGTTTGCATGAAAAGCCTAATTGTATATTCCCCTGATCCTGACCTTCTTTGATTGTAACCTCCCCTTAATGTAGCCCACTTGAGCATGTATCTTGTAGATTATGTGTAATTTAATAAATCATACTTTCCTGAGCATGCATTCTGTTGACCATGGAGCCTTTTGAATTTGAACGACTCTGAGAATGACACGCTTCAGAAAATGTATCCCCAAGACCATGGGATATCTTCCTGTGTGACATCTTGAGCTTCATCAATCTGAGAATGGACCCTTCGAAATATGGAATCAGTGAGCCCCGTCATTTCTAAGCATATCCCTAGGAATCCTTGACCTGTACATCCATGGAATGCTGCCATAATTCCCTTGATCCTAGTTCACCCTGAGAATATACCTGTGTGGTTTTGAGTAACAACATACAAGTACCTTCCTGAGTATGGAGGCTTTGAAGGCCGACGCCTCTAATCATGTATTCTGTGAATTTAAGCTACCGTGATCTTAAGCCCCTCTTGATCATGTATACCACCGATTGTGTATAAGACCAGGACATATAGTTTTCTAAGCATGGAAGGCCTGATCAGAGAGCTGGCTATGTACCTTCAGACCATAGAGCCTTCCTCACGGGCATGAACCCATGTGATTTTACAACATTTTGAGTACGCATGTCCTCTTATCATGGAAGCATTTTGAGAAATACCGACACTCAGCATCGACCCATGAGTGTTGAATATCCTGAGCAGAAAGGTCCGGGGATTATATACTCTTGATCATGGAATCCTTGGACGTGATCAATGATAAACAGCAACTCAAGAAGTGTGGACACTTCTGATCATGGGCAGCACTGAGAGTCAACTTCCTTCATTAGAGCCACTTTCCAGTATGTGCCTACTTGTTTATGCCCTGAATGTGTACCAGCATGAGCATCAAAACCCTCAGCATGAAGCCTACTGACCGTGACACACTGCTTTTTTAATCTCACTTGAATGCCACTTGAGAATACACCCACTTCTTGATGTTTAATGCCTGAACATGTAAAATTATGTGCATGGAAACATTTGAATAACGACCCACACTAAGAATAAAACACTCGTGATAATAAGTACCCTATCCCTGGCCCCTCTTGGGTGGATAACTTGAGGATCCACACTGTGAACATGGATTGCCTGAACGTGGAATCAATTTCCGCAAGCATATCTAACCATGAATCTAAGAAGAGAGGAGATTGCCGCTCATAGAATGCCGTGAGTACTAAATTCCTTGATTGTTTTTTGCCCAGAGAATGTTCTGTTGTGATTTTGTCTGAACCCTGTACATGTAAGTACTCGGACATGTAATCACTAATTGTAGACAGTTGTTCTCCTGCCTTGCTTTGATGTTAATCTCCCTTCTAGTTAGTTCCCTTTGAGCATGTACCGTCTTGATTATATGTTCCATCTGAACATGTACATTGCTGAGCATGGATTCTGCTGTGCATGGAACCATTTGCATATGGACCCCTCTAAGGATAATGCACTTTGGATAATGAAACGCCCTAACCATGCTCATGTGGAACATCCCGAGCTTCAACAACCTGAGCATGGACCCTCCTGAACATGGAATCAATGAGCACAAAAACATCTAAGCATGTACCAAGAACCAGAAGTGTCCACACTTCTTGAGTTGCTGTTCATGGGATTCTGTAAGTATTAATTTCTTTGGCCCTTGTTTCCTCTGAGAATGTTCTTTTCTGATTTTTGTGTAACCCTGTACATGTACCTTCTTGAGCATGAAACCCCTCATTGTAGACTCTCCTGATCATGGCTTGCTTTGATATTCATCTCCCCTTAACATAGCCCCACTTGAGTATGTATCCTCTACATTATGTGTAATATAATAACTCATACTTTCCTGAGCGTGGAGTCTACTGACCTCGGAGCCTTTTTAATTGGAATGGCTCTGAGAATGACACACTTCAGAAAATGTAGCCCCTAGGCCATGGAATGTCTTCCAGTGGGACATCCTGAGCTTAAACAATCTGAGAATGGCCCCTTCTGTACATGGAATCAATGAGCCCCGTCATTTCTAAGCACACACCTAGGAATCCTTGATGTGTACATCATGGAATGCTGCAATCATTTCCTTGATCCTAGTTCATCCTGAGAATATACCTGTGTGATTTTGTGTAACAACAAACAAGTACCTTCCTGAGCACGGAGGCTCTAACATGCGACCCATCTAAACATGCATTCTGTGAATTTAAACTACCGTGATCTTAGTCCCTCTGGATTCTGTATACCACTGATTGTGTTTAAGAACAGGATATGTGGTTTTCTGAGCATGGAAGGCCTGAGCAGAGAGCTGGCTATGTACCTTCAGACCATAGACCCGTCCCCATGGTCGTGAACCCATGTGATCCTACACCATTCTGAATATGGATGTGCTCTTCTAATGCAACCATTCTGAGAAAACCGACACTCAACATGGACCCATGAGTGTGGAATATCCTGAACATAAAGGTCCAGGGAATATACACTCTTGATCATGCAATCCTTGGGCGTAATCAATGATAAACAGCAACTCAAGAAGTGTGGACACTTCTGATCAGGGGCTGCACTAAGAACCGACTTGTCTAATTGGAGATGCTTTCCATATGTACCTACTTGCTTATGCCATGAATGTGTACCAGCCTGAGCATGAACCCTGCCGACTGGGACATACTACTATTTCAATCTCACTTGAATATCGCGCCACTTGAGAATATACCCTCTTCTTGATGTTTAGTGCCTGAACATGTAAAATTATGCGCATGGACACGTTTGAATAATGACCCACACTAAGAGTGAAACACTCCTGACAATAAACACCCTATCCATGGCCTCTGTTGTGTGGATAACTTGAGGATTAACGTCATGAACATGAATCTCCTGAACATGGAATCAATGACCACAATGACACCTAAGCATGAATCTTCGAAGAAGAGTGGACATTTCTGTTCATGGAATTCTGTAAGTATGAATTTCCCTGATTGTTGTTTACCTAGAGAATGTTCTGTTGTGATTTTATGGAACCCCTTTCCTTGTACCTTCCTGATCATGAATCCTCTAATTGTCTCTTCCCTTAATCATGGCTTGCTTTGATTGTAACCTCCCCTTAACACAGCCCCACTTGAGCATGTATCCTCTTGATTGTGTTTGATATAATAACTCATACTTTCTTGAGCGTTGATTCTGCTGAGCATGTAGCCTTTTGAATGTGAACGACTCTGAGAATGACACGCTTCAGAAAATGTACCCACAAGAACATGGAATGTTTTCCTGTGGGACATCCTGAGCTTAAAGAATCTGAGAAAGGACCCTTCTGAACATGGAATCACGCACTGAAGTCATTTCTAAGCATATCCATAGAATTGTTGGCGTAAATGCATGGAATTCTGTCATTTCCTTGATCTTAGTTCATCCTGGGACTGTACCATTGTGAATTTGTGTAACAACATCCGAGTACCTTCCTGAGCATGGACGCTCTTAATTGTCCATCCCCCTAATCATGTATTCTGTGAATCTAAACTACCGTGATCTTAGCCCCTCTTGATCACGTATAACACTGATCATGCATAACAACTGAAAATGTTCTTCCCGGCCCCTGAGCGGCAACCTGGCTGACTCTGTTACTTCAGACCGTAGACCCTACCTCATGAGCATGAAGCCATGGGACCCGACACCTTTCTGAATATGAATATCCTCTGATAATGGAGCCATTTTGAGAAACCCCAACACTCTGCATGGACCAATGAGTGTGGAATATCCTGAACATAAACGTTCAAGGAATATACACTCTTGATCATGGAATCCTTGTGTGTAGTCAGTGATACACAGAAACTCAATAAGCATGGACTCTTCTGATGATGGACTGCCCTAAGAATCTACTTCCCTAATTAGAGCCAATTTCCAAGTATCTACTTGGTAGTTTATCCTCTGTATGTGTACCAGCCTGAGCATCAAAACCCTCCGTAAGGAGCCTACTGACCGTGACATACTTCGATTTGAATCTCCCTTGAATATCACGTCACTTGAGCATATACTCTCTTCTTGATATTTAATACTGCTAAACATGTAAATTCTGTGCATGAAAACGTTTCAGTAAGGACACACACTGAGAATAAAACGCTTAGGAGAACAAACAGCTTACCCATGGCCACTCTAGTGTGGATAACTTGAGGATAAACACCGGGGACATGGATCCCCTGAACGTGGAATGAATGACCTCAATTACGTGTATGCATGAATGTAAGAAGAGTGGACATTTTTCAATTGGAATCCTGTAAGTATGAATTTCCTTGATCCTAGTTTAACTTGGAAATGTTATTTTGCGGTTTTGTGTAATCCCTTTTCCTGTACCTTCGTTTGCATGAAAAGCCTAATTGTATATTCCCCTGATCCTGACCTTCTTTGATTGTAACCTCCCCTTAATGTAGCCCACTTGAGCATGTATCTTGTAGATTATGTGTAATTTAATAAATCATACTTTCCTGAGCATGCATTCTGTTGACCATGGAGCCTTTTGAATTTGAACGACTCTGAGAATGACACGCTTCAGAAAATGTATCCCCAAGACCATGGGATATCTTCCTGTGTGACATCTTGAGCTTCATCAATCTGAGAATGGACCCTTCGAAATATGGAATCAGTGAGCCCCGTCATTTCTAAGCATATCCCTAGGAATCCTTGACCTGTACATCCATGGAATGCTGCCATAATTCCCTTGATCCTAGTTCACCCTGAGAATATACCTGTGTGGTTTTGAGTAACAACATACAAGTACCTTCCTGAGTATGGAGGCTTTGAAGGCCGACGCCTCTAATCATGTATTCTGTGAATTTAAGCTACCGTGATCTTAAGCCCCTCTTGATCATGTATACCACCGATTGTGTATAAGACCAGGACATATAGTTTTCTAAGCATGGAAGGCCTGATCAGAGAGCTGGCTATGTACCTTCAGACCATAGAGCCTTCCTCACGGGCATGAACCCATGTGATTTTACAACATTTTGAGTACGCATGTCCTCTTATCATGGAAGCATTTTGAGAAATACCGACACTCAGCATCGACCCATGAGTGTTGAATATCCTGAGCAGAAAGGTCCGGGGATTATATACTCTTGATCATGGAATCCTTGGACGTGATCAATGATAAACAGCAACTCAAGAAGTGTGGACACTTCTGATCATGGGCAGCACTGAGAGTCAACTTCCTTCATTAGAGCCACTTTCCAGTATGTGCCTACTTGTTTATGCCCTGAATGTGTACCAGCATGAGCATCAAAACCCTCAGCATGAAGCCTACTGACCGTGACACACTGCTTTTTTAATCTCACTTGAATGCCACTTGAGAATACACCCACTTCTTGATGTTTAATGCCTGAACATGTAAAATTATGTGCATGGAAACATTTGAATAACGACCCACACTAAGAATAAAACACTCGTGATAATAAGTACCCTATCCCTGGCCCCTCTTGGGTGGATAACTTGAGGATCCACACTGTGAACATGGATTGCCTGAACGTGGAATCAATTTCCGCAAGCATATCTAACCATGAATCTAAGAAGAGAGGAGATTGCCGCTCATAGAATGCCGTGAGTACTAAATTCCTTGATTGTTTTTTGCCCAGAGAATGTTCTGTTGTGATTTTGTCTGAACCCTGTACATGTAAGTACTCGGACATGTAATCACTAATTGTAGACAGTTGTTCTCCTGCCTTGCTTTGATGTTAATCTCCCTTCTAGTTAGTTCCCTTTGAGCATGTACCGTCTTGATTATATGTTCCATCTGAACATGTACATTGCTGAGCATGGATTCTGCTGTGCATGGAACCATTTGCATATGGACCCCTCTAAGGATAATGCACTTTGGATAATGAAACGCCCTAACCATGCTCATGTGGAACATCCCGAGCTTCAACAACCTGAGCATGGACCCTCCTGAACATGGAATCAATGAGCACAAAAACATCTAAGCATGTACCAAGAACCAGAAGTGTCCACACTTCTTGAGTTGCTGTTCATGGGATTCTGTAAGTATTAATTTCTTTGGCCCTTGTTTCCTCTGAGAATGTTCTTTTCTGATTTTTGTGTAACCCTGTACATGTACCTTCTTGAGCATGAAACCCCTCATTGTAGACTCTCCTGATCATGGCTTGCTTTGATATTCATCTCCCCTTAACATAGCCCCACTTGAGTATGTATCCTCTACATTATGTGTAATATAATAACTCATACTTTCCTGAGCGTGGAGTCTACTGACCTCGGAGCCTTTTTAATTGGAATGGCTCTGAGAATGACACACTTCAGAAAATGTAGCCCCTAGGCCATGGAATGTCTTCCAGTGGGACATCCTGAGCTTAAACAATCTGAGAATGGCCCCTTCTGTACATGGAATCAATGAGCCCCGTCATTTCTAAGCACACACCTAGGAATCCTTGATGTGTACATCATGGAATGCTGCAATCATTTCCTTGATCCTAGTTCATCCTGAGAATATACCTGTGTGATTTTGTGTAACAACAAACAAGTACCTTCCTGAGCACGGAGGCTCTAACATGCGACCCATCTAAACATGCATTCTGTGAATTTAAACTACCGTGATCTTAGTCCCTCTGGATTCTGTATACCACTGATTGTGTTTAAGAACAGGATATGTGGTTTTCTGAGCATGGAAGGCCTGAGCAGAGAGCTGGCTATGTACCTTCAGACCATAGACCCGTCCCCATGGTCGTGAACCCATGTGATCCTACACCATTCTGAATATGGATGTGCTCTTCTAATGCAACCATTCTGAGAAAACCGACACTCAACATGGACCCATGAGTGTGGAATATCCTGAACATAAAGGTCCAGGGAATATACACTCTTGATCATGCAATCCTTGGGCGTAATCAATGATAAACAGCAACTCAAGAAGTGTGGACACTTCTGATCAGGGGCTGCACTAAGAACCGACTTGTCTAATTGGAGATGCTTTCCATATGTACCTACTTGCTTATGCCATGAATGTGTACCAGCCTGAGCATGAACCCTGCCGACTGGGACATACTACTATTTCAATCTCACTTGAATATCGCGCCACTTGAGAATATACCCTCTTCTTGATGTTTAGTGCCTGAACATGTAAAATTATGCGCATGGACACGTTTGAATAATGACCCACACTAAGAGTGAAACACTCCTGACAATAAACACCCTATCCATGGCCTCTGTTGTGTGGATAACTTGAGGATTAACGTCATGAACATGAATCTCCTGAACATGGAATCAATGACCACAATGACACCTAAGCATGAATCTTCGAAGAAGAGTGGACATTTCTGTTCATGGAATTCTGTAAGTATGAATTTCCCTGATTGTTGTTTACCTAGAGAATGTTCTGTTGTGATTTTATGGAACCCCTTTCCTTGTACCTTCCTGATCATGAATCCTCTAATTGTCTCTTCCCTTAATCATGGCTTGCTTTGATTGTAACCTCCCCTTAACACAGCCCCACTTGAGCATGTATCCTCTTGATTGTGTTTGATATAATAACTCATACTTTCTTGAGCGTTGATTCTGCTGAGCATGTAGCCTTTTGAATGTGAACGACTCTGAGAATGACACGCTTCAGAAAATGTACCCACAAGAACATGGAATGTTTTCCTGTGGGACATCCTGAGCTTAAAGAATCTGAGAAAGGACCCTTCTGAACATGGAATCACGCACTGAAGTCATTTCTAAGCATATCCATAGAATTGTTGGCGTAAATGCATGGAATTCTGTCATTTCCTTGATCTTAGTTCATCCTGGGACTGTACCATTGTGAATTTGTGTAACAACATCCGAGTACCTTCCTGAGCATGGACGCTCTTAATTGTCCATCCCCCTAATCATGTATTCTGTGAATCTAAACTACCGTGATCTTAGCCCCTCTTGATCACGTATAACACTGATCATGCATAACAACTGAAAATGTTCTTCCCGGCCCCTGAGCGGCAACCTGGCTGACTCTGTTACTTCAGACCGTAGACCCTACCTCATGAGCATGAAGCCATGGGACCCGACACCTTTCTGAATATGAATATCCTCTGATAATGGAGCCATTTTGAGAAACCCCAACACTCTGCATGGACCAATGAGTGTGGAATATCCTGAACATAAACGTTCAAGGAATATACACTCTTGATCATGGAATCCTTGTGTGTAGTCAGTGATACACAGAAACTCAATAAGCATGGACTCTTCTGATGATGGACTGCCCTAAGAATCTACTTCCCTAATTAGAGCCAATTTCCAAGTATCTACTTGGTAGTTTATCCTCTGTATGTGTACCAGCCTGAGCATCAAAACCCTCCGTAAGGAGCCTACTGACCGTGACATACTTCGATTTGAATCTCCCTTGAATATCACGTCACTTGAGCATATACTCTCTTCTTGATATTTAATACTGCTAAACATGTAAATTCTGTGCATGAAAACGTTTCAGTAAGGACACACACTGAGAATAAAACGCTTAGGAGAACAAACAGCTTACCCATGGCCACTCTAGTGTGCATAACTTGAGGATAAACACCGGGGACATGGATCCCCTGAACGTGGAATGAATGACCTCAATTACGTGTATGCATGAATGTAAGAAGAGTGGACATTTTTCAATTGGAATCCTGTAAGTATGAATTTCCTTGATCCTAGTTTAACTTGGAAATGTTATTTTGCGGTTTTGTGTAATCCCTTTTCCTGTACCTTCGTTTGCATGAAAAGCCTAATTGTATATTCCCCTGATCCTGACCTTCTTTGATTGTAACCTCCCCTTAATGTAGCCCACTTGAGCATGTATCTTGTAGATTATGTGTAATTTAATAAATCATACTTTCCTGAGCATGCATTCTGTTGACCATGGAGCCTTTTGAATTTGAACGACTCTGAGAATGACACGCTTCAGAAAATGTATCCCCAAGACCATGGGATATCTTCCTGTGTGACATCTTGAGCTTCATCAATCTGAGAATGGACCCTTCGAAATATGGAATCAGTGAGCCCCGTCATTTCTAAGCATATCCCTAGGAATCCTTGACCTGTACATCCATGGAATGCTGCCATAATTCCCTTGATCCTAGTTCACCCTGAGAATATACCTGTGTGGTTTTGAGTAACAACATACAAGTACCTTCCTGAGTATGGAGGCTTTGAAGGCCGACGCCTCTAATCATGTATTCTGTGAATTTAAGCTACCGTGATCTTAAGCCCCTCTTGATCATGTATACCACCGATTGTGTATAAGACCAGGACATATAGTTTTCTAAGCATGGAAGGCCTGATCAGAGAGCTGGCTATGTACCTTCAGACCATAGAGCCTTCCTCACGGGCATGAACCCATGTGATTTTACAACATTTTGAGTACGCATGTCCTCTTATCATGGAAGCATTTTGAGAAATACCGACACTCAGCATCGACCCATGAGTGTTGAATATCCTGAGCAGAAAGGTCCGGGGATTATATACTCTTGATCATGGAATCCTTGGACGTGATCAATGATAAACAGCAACTCAAGAAGTGTGGACACTTCTGATCATGGGCAGCACTGAGAGTCAACTTCCTTCATTAGAGCCACTTTCCAGTATGTGCCTACTTGTTTATGCCCTGAATGTGTACCAGCATGAGCATCAAAACCCTCAGCATGAAGCCTACTGACCGTGACACACTGCTTTTTTAATCTCACTTGAATGCCACTTGAGAATACACCCACTTCTTGATGTTTAATGCCTGAACATGTAAAATTATGTGCATGGAAACATTTGAATAACGACCCACACTAAGAATAAAACACTCGTGATAATAAGTACCCTATCCCTGGCCCCTCTTGGGTGGATAACTTGAGGATCCACACTGTGAACATGGATTGCCTGAACGTGGAATCAATTTCCGCAAGCATATCTAACCATGAATCTAAGAAGAGAGGAGATTGCCGCTCATAGAATGCCGTGAGTACTAAATTCCTTGATTGTTTTTTGCCCAGAGAATGTTCTGTTGTGATTTTGTCTGAACCCTGTACATGTAAGTACTCGGACATGTAATCACTAATTGTAGACAGTTGTTCTCCTGCCTTGCTTTGATGTTAATCTCCCTTCTAGTTAGTTCCCTTTGAGCATGTACCGTCTTGATTATATGTTCCATCTGAACATGTACATTGCTGAGCATGGATTCTGCTGTGCATGGAACCATTTGCATATGGACCCCTCTAAGGATAATGCACTTTGGATAATGAAACGCCCTAACCATGCTCATGTGGAACATCCCGAGCTTCAACAACCTGAGCATGGACCCTCCTGAACATGGAATCAATGAGCACAAAAACATCTAAGCATGTACCAAGAACCAGAAGTGTCCACACTTCTTGAGTTGCTGTTCATGGGATTCTGTAAGTATTAATTTCTTTGGCCCTTGTTTCCTCTGAGAATGTTCTTTTCTGATTTTTGTGTAACCCTGTACATGTACCTTCTTGAGCATGAAACCCCTCATTGTAGACTCTCCTGATCATGGCTTGCTTTGATATTCATCTCCCCTTAACATAGCCCCACTTGAGTATGTATCCTCTACATTATGTGTAATATAATAACTCATACTTTCCTGAGCGTGGAGTCTACTGACCTCGGAGCCTTTTTAATTGGAATGGCTCTGAGAATGACACACTTCAGAAAATGTAGCCCCTAGGCCATGGAATGTCTTCCAGTGGGACATCCTGAGCTTAAACAATCTGAGAATGGCCCCTTCTGTACATGGAATCAATGAGCCCCGTCATTTCTAAGCACACACCTAGGAATCCTTGATGTGTACATCATGGAATGCTGCAATCATTTCCTTGATCCTAGTTCATCCTGAGAATATACCTGTGTGATTTTGTGTAACAACAAACAAGTACCTTCCTGAGCACGGAGGCTCTAACATGCGACCCATCTAAACATGCATTCTGTGAATTTAAACTACCGTGATCTTAGTCCCTCTGGATTCTGTATACCACTGATTGTGTTTAAGAACAGGATATGTGGTTTTCTGAGCATGGAAGGCCTGAGCAGAGAGCTGGCTATGTACCTTCAGACCATAGACCCGTCCCCATGGTCGTGAACCCATGTGATCCTACACCATTCTGAATATGGATGTGCTCTTCTAATGCAACCATTCTGAGAAAACCGACACTCAACATGGACCCATGAGTGTGGAATATCCTGAACATAAAGGTCCAGGGAATATACACTCTTGATCATGCAATCCTTGGGCGTAATCAATGATAAACAGCAACTCAAGAAGTGTGGACACTTCTGATCAGGGGCTGCACTAAGAACCGACTTGTCTAATTGGAGATGCTTTCCATATGTACCTACTTGCTTATGCCATGAATGTGTACCAGCCTGAGCATGAACCCTACCGACTGGGACATACTACTATTTCAATCTCACTTGAATATCGCGCCACTTGAGAATATACCCTCTTCTTGATGTTTAGTGCCTGAACATGTAAAATTATGCGCATGGACACGTTTGAATAATGACCCACACTAAGAGTGAAACACTCCTGACAATAAACACCCTATCCATGGCCTCTGTTGTGTGGATAACTTGAGGATTAACGTCATGAACATGAATCTCCTGAACATGGAATCAATGACCACAATGACACCTAAGCATGAATCTTCGAAGAAGAGTGGACATTTCTGTTCATGGAATTCTGTAAGTATGAATTTCCCTGATTGTTGTTTACCTAGAGAATGTTCTGTTGTGATTTTATGGAACCCCTTTCCTTGTACCTTCCTGATCATGAATCCTCTAATTGTCTCTTCCCTTAATCATGGCTTGCTTTGATTGTAACCTCCCCTTAACACAGCCCCACTTGAGCATGTATCCTCTTGATTGTGTTTGATATAATAACTCATACTTTCTTGAGCGTTGATTCTGCTGAGCATGTAGCCTTTTGAATGTGAACGACTCTGAGAATGACACGCTTCAGAAAATGTACCCACAAGAACATGGAATGTTTTCCTGTGGGACATCCTGAGCTTAAAGAATCTGAGAAAGGACCCTTCTGAACATGGAATCACGCACTGAAGTCATTTCTAAGCATATCCATAGAATTGTTGGCGTAAATGCATGGAATTCTGTCATTTCCTTGATCTTAGTTCATCCTGGGACTGTACCATTGTGAATTTGTGTAACAACATCCGAGTACCTTCCTGAGCATGGACGCTCTTAATTGTCCATCCCCCTAATCATGTATTCTGTGAATCTAAACTACCGTGATCTTAGCCCCTCTTGATCACGTATAACACTGATCATGCATAACAACTGAAAATGTTCTTCCCGGCCCCTGAGCGGCAACCTGGCTGACTCTGTTACTTCAGACCGTAGACCCTACCTCATGAGCATGAAGCCATGGGACCCGACACCTTTCTGAATATGAATATCCTCTGATAATGGAGCCATTTTGAGAAACCCCAACACTCTGCATGGACCAATGAGTGTGGAATATCCTGAACATAAACGTTCAAGGAATATACACTCTTGATCATGGAATCCTTGTGTGTAGTCAGTGATACACAGAAACTCAATAAGCATGGACTCTTCTGATGATGGACTGCCCTAAGAATCTACTTCCCTAATTAGAGCCAATTTCCAAGTATCTACTTGGTAGTTTATCCTCTGTATGTGTACCAGCCTGAGCATCAAAACCCTCCGTAAGGAGCCTACTGACCGTGACATACTTCGATTTGAATCTCCCTTGAATATCACGTCACTTGAGCATATACTCTCTTCTTGATATTTAATACTGCTAAACATGTAAATTCTGTGCATGAAAACGTTTCAGTAAGGACACACACTGAGAATAAAACGCTTAGGAGAACAAACAGCTTACCCATGGCCACTCTAGTGTGCATAACTTGAGGATAAACACCGGGGACATGGATCCCCTGAACGTGGAATGAATGACCTCAATTACGTGTATGCATGAATGTAAGAAGAGTGGACATTTTTCAATTGGAATCCTGTAAGTATGAATTTCCTTGATCCTAGTTTAACTTGGAAATGTTATTTTGCGGTTTTGTGTAATCCCTTTTCCTGTACCTTCGTTTGCATGAAAAGCCTAATTGTATATTCCCCTGATCCTGACCTTCTTTGATTGTAACCTCCCCTTAATGTAGCCCACTTGAGCATGTATCTTGTAGATTATGTGTAATTTAATAAATCATACTTTCCTGAGCATGCATTCTGTTGACCATGGAGCCTTTTGAATTTGAACGACTCTGAGAATGACACGCTTCAGAAAATGTATCCCCAAGACCATGGGATATCTTCCTGTGTGACATCTTGAGCTTCATCAATCTGAGAATGGACCCTTCGAAATATGGAATCAGTGAGCCCCGTCATTTCTAAGCATATCCCTAGGAATCCTTGACCTGTACATCCATGGAATGCTGCCATAATTCCCTTGATCCTAGTTCACCCTGAGAATATACCTGTGTGGTTTTGAGTAACAACATACAAGTACCTTCCTGAGTATGGAGGCTTTGAAGGCCGACGCCTCTAATCATGTATTCTGTGAATTTAAGCTACCGTGATCTTAAGCCCCTCTTGATCATGTATACCACCGATTGTGTATAAGACCAGGACATATAGTTTTCTAAGCATGGAAGGCCTGATCAGAGAGCTGGCTATGTACCTTCAGACCATAGAGCCTTCCTCACGGGCATGAACCCATGTGATTTTACAACATTTTGAGTACGCATGTCCTCTTATCATGGAAGCATTTTGAGAAATACCGACACTCAGCATCGACCCATGAGTGTTGAATATCCTGAGCAGAAAGGTCCGGGGATTATATACTCTTGATCATGGAATCCTTGGACGTGATCAATGATAAACAGCAACTCAAGAAGTGTGGACACTTCTGATCATGGGCAGCACTGAGAGTCAACTTCCTTCATTAGAGCCACTTTCCAGTATGTGCCTACTTGTTTATGCCCTGAATGTGTACCAGCATGAGCATCAAAACCCTCAGCATGAAGCCTACTGACCGTGACACACTGCTTTTTTAATCTCACTTGAATGCCACTTGAGAATACACCCACTTCTTGATGTTTAATGCCTGAACATGTAAAATTATGTGCATGGAAACATTTGAATAACGACCCACACTAAGAATAAAACACTCGTGATAATAAGTACCCTATCCCTGGCCCCTCTTGGGTGGATAACTTGAGGATCCACACTGTGAACATGGATTGCCTGAACGTGGAATCAATTTCCGCAAGCATATCTAACCATGAATCTAAGAAGAGAGGAGATTGCCGCTCATAGAATGCCGTGAGTACTAAATTCCTTGATTGTTTTTTGCCCAGAGAATGTTCTGTTGTGATTTTGTCTGAACCCTGTACATGTAAGTACTCGGACATGTAATCACTAATTGTAGACAGTTGTTCTCCTGCCTTGCTTTGATGTTAATCTCCCTTCTAGTTAGTTCCCTTTGAGCATGTACCGTCTTGATTATATGTTCCATCTGAACATGTACATTGCTGAGCATGGATTCTGCTGTGCATGGAACCATTTGCATATGGACCCCTCTAAGGATAATGCACTTTGGATAATGAAACGCCCTAACCATGCTCATGTGGAACATCCCGAGCTTCAACAACCTGAGCATGGACCCTCCTGAACATGGAATCAATGAGCACAAAAACATCTAAGCATGTACCAAGAACCAGAAGTGTCCACACTTCTTGAGTTGCTGTTCATGGGATTCTGTAAGTATTAATTTCTTTGGCCCTTGTTTCCTCTGAGAATGTTCTTTTCTGATTTTTGTGTAACCCTGTACATGTACCTTCTTGAGCATGAAACCCCTCATTGTAGACTCTCCTGATCATGGCTTGCTTTGATATTCATCTCCCCTTAACATAGCCCCACTTGAGTATGTATCCTCTACATTATGTGTAATATAATAACTCATACTTTCCTGAGCGTGGAGTCTACTGACCTCGGAGCCTTTTTAATTGGAATGGCTCTGAGAATGACACACTTCAGAAAATGTAGCCCCTAGGCCATGGAATGTCTTCCAGTGGGACATCCTGAGCTTAAACAATCTGAGAATGGCCCCTTCTGTACATGGAATCAATGAGCCCCGTCATTTCTAAGCACACACCTAGGAATCCTTGATGTGTACATCATGGAATGCTGCAATCATTTCCTTGATCCTAGTTCATCCTGAGAATATACCTGTGTGATTTTGTGTAACAACAAACAAGTACCTTCCTGAGCACGGAGGCTCTAACATGCGACCCATCTAAACATGCATTCTGTGAATTTAAACTACCGTGATCTTAGTCCCTCTGGATTCTGTATACCACTGATTGTGTTTAAGAACAGGATATGTGGTTTTCTGAGCATGGAAGGCCTGAGCAGAGAGCTGGCTATGTACCTTCAGACCATAGACCCGTCCCCATGGTCGTGAACCCATGTGATCCTACACCATTCTGAATATGGATGTGCTCTTCTAATGCAACCATTCTGAGAAAACCGACACTCAACATGGACCCATGAGTGTGGAATATCCTGAACATAAAGGTCCAGGGAATATACACTCTTGATCATGCAATCCTTGGGCGTAATCAATGATAAACAGCAACTCAAGAAGTGTGGACACTTCTGATCAGGGGCTGCACTAAGAACCGACTTGTCTAATTGGAGATGCTTTCCATATGTACCTACTTGCTTATGCCATGAATGTGTACCAGCCTGAGCATGAACCCTACCGACTGGGACATACTACTATTTCAATCTCACTTGAATATCGCGCCACTTGAGAATATACCCTCTTCTTGATGTTTAGTGCCTGAACATGTAAAATTATGCGCATGGACACGTTTGAATAATGACCCACACTAAGAGTGAAACACTCCTGACAATAAACACCCTATCCATGGCCTCTGTTGTGTGGATAACTTGAGGATTAACGTCATGAACATGAATCTCCTGAACATGGAATCAATGACCACAATGACACCTAAGCATGAATCTTCGAAGAAGAGTGGACATTTCTGTTCATGGAATTCTGTAAGTATGAATTTCCCTGATTGTTGTTTACCTAGAGAATGTTCTGTTGTGATTTTATGGAACCCCTTTCCTTGTACCTTCCTGATCATGAATCCTCTAATTGTCTCTTCCCTTAATCATGGCTTGCTTTGATTGTAACCTCCCCTTAACACAGCCCCACTTGAGCATGTATCCTCTTGATTGTGTTTGATATAATAACTCATACTTTCTTGAGCGTTGATTCTGCTGAGCATGTAGCCTTTTGAATGTGAACGACTCTGAGAATGACACGCTTCAGAAAATGTACCCACAAGAACATGGAATGTTTTCCTGTGGGACATCCTGAGCTTAAAGAATCTGAGAAAGGACCCTTCTGAACATGGAATCACGCACTGAAGTCATTTCTAAGCATATCCATAGAATTGTTGGCGTAAATGCATGGAATTCTGTCATTTCCTTGATCTTAGTTCATCCTGGGACTGTACCATTGTGAATTTGTGTAACAACATCCGAGTACCTTCCTGAGCATGGACGCTCTTAATTGTCCATCCCCCTAATCATGTATTCTGTGAATCTAAACTACCGTGATCTTAGCCCCTCTTGATCACGTATAACACTGATCATGCATAACAACTGAAAATGTTCTTCCCGGCCCCTGAGCGGCAACCTGGCTGACTCTGTTACTTCAGACCGTAGACCCTACCTCATGAGCATGAAGCCATGGGACCCGACACCTTTCTGAATATGAATATCCTCTGATAATGGAGCCATTTTGAGAAACCCCAACACTCTGCATGGACCAATGAGTGTGGAATATCCTGAACATAAACGTTCAAGGAATATACACTCTTGATCATGGAATCCTTGTGTGTAGTCAGTGATACACAGAAACTCAATAAGCATGGACTCTTCTGATGATGGACTGCCCTAAGAATCTACTTCCCTAATTAGAGCCAATTTCCAAGTATCTACTTGGTAGTTTATCCTCTGTATGTGTACCAGCCTGAGCATCAAAACCCTCCGTAAGGAGCCTACTGACCGTGACATACTTCGATTTGAATCTCCCTTGAATATCACGTCACTTGAGCATATACTCTCTTCTTGATATTTAATACTGCTAAACATGTAAATTCTGTGCATGAAAACGTTTCAGTAAGGACACACACTGAGAATAAAACGCTTAGGAGAACAAACAGCTTACCCATGGCCACTCTAGTGTGCATAACTTGAGGATAAACACCGGGGACATGGATCCCCTGAACGTGGAATGAATGACCTCAATTACGTGTATGCATGAATGTAAGAAGAGTGGACATTTTTCAATTGGAATCCTGTAAGTATGAATTTCCTTGATCCTAGTTTAACTTGGAAATGTTATTTTGCGGTTTTGTGTAATCCCTTTTCCTGTACCTTCGTTTGCATGAAAAGCCTAATTGTATATTCCCCTGATCCTGACCTTCTTTGATTGTAACCTCCCCTTAATGTAGCCCACTTGAGCATGTATCTTGTAGATTATGTGTAATTTAATAAATCATACTTTCCTGAGCATGCATTCTGTTGACCATGGAGCCTTTTGAATTTGAACGACTCTGAGAATGACACGCTTCAGAAAATGTATCCCCAAGACCATGGGATATCTTCCTGTGTGACATCTTGAGCTTCATCAATCTGAGAATGGACCCTTCGAAATATGGAATCAGTGAGCCCCGTCATTTCTAAGCATATCCCTAGGAATCCTTGACCTGTACATCCATGGAATGCTGCCATAATTCCCTTGATCCTAGTTCACCCTGAGAATATACCTGTGTGGTTTTGAGTAACAACATACAAGTACCTTCCTGAGTATGGAGGCTTTGAAGGCCGACGCCTCTAATCATGTATTCTGTGAATTTAAGCTACCGTGATCTTAAGCCCCTCTTGATCATGTATACCACCGATTGTGTATAAGACCAGGACATATAGTTTTCTAAGCATGGAAGGCCTGATCAGAGAGCTGGCTATGTACCTTCAGACCATAGAGCCTTCCTCACGGGCATGAACCCATGTGATTTTACAACATTTTGAGTACGCATGTCCTCTTATCATGGAAGCATTTTGAGAAATACCGACACTCAGCATCGACCCATGAGTGTTGAATATCCTGAGCAGAAAGGTCCGGGGATTATATACTCTTGATCATGGAATCCTTGGACGTGATCAATGATAAACAGCAACTCAAGAAGTGTGGACACTTCTGATCATGGGCAGCACTGAGAGTCAACTTCCTTCATTAGAGCCACTTTCCAGTATGTGCCTACTTGTTTATGCCCTGAATGTGTACCAGCATGAGCATCAAAACCCTCAGCATGAAGCCTACTGACCGTGACACACTGCTTTTTTAATCTCACTTGAATGCCACTTGAGAATACACCCACTTCTTGATGTTTAATGCCTGAACATGTAAAATTATGTGCATGGAAACATTTGAATAACGACCCACACTAAGAATAAAACACTCGTGATAATAAGTACCCTATCCCTGGCCCCTCTTGGGTGGATAACTTGAGGATCCACACTGTGAACATGGATTGCCTGAACGTGGAATCAATTTCCGCAAGCATATCTAACCATGAATCTAAGAAGAGAGGAGATTGCCGCTCATAGAATGCCGTGAGTACTAAATTCCTTGATTGTTTTTTGCCCAGAGAATGTTCTGTTGTGATTTTGTCTGAACCCTGTACATGTAAGTACTCGGACATGTAATCACTAATTGTAGACAGTTGTTCTCCTGCCTTGCTTTGATGTTAATCTCCCTTCTAGTTAGTTCCCTTTGAGCATGTACCGTCTTGATTATATGTTCCATCTGAACATGTACATTGCTGAGCATGGATTCTGCTGTGCATGGAACCATTTGCATATGGACCCCTCTAAGGATAATGCACTTTGGATAATGAAACGCCCTAACCATGCTCATGTGGAACATCCCGAGCTTCAACAACCTGAGCATGGACCCTCCTGAACATGGAATCAATGAGCACAAAAACATCTAAGCATGTACCAAGAACCAGAAGTGTCCACACTTCTTGAGTTGCTGTTCATGGGATTCTGTAAGTATTAATTTCTTTGGCCCTTGTTTCCTCTGAGAATGTTCTTTTCTGATTTTTGTGTAACCCTGTACATGTACCTTCTTGAGCATGAAACCCCTCATTGTAGACTCTCCTGATCATGGCTTGCTTTGATATTCATCTCCCCTTAACATAGCCCCACTTGAGTATGTATCCTCTACATTATGTGTAATATAATAACTCATACTTTCCTGAGCGTGGAGTCTACTGACCTCGGAGCCTTTTTAATTGGAATGGCTCTGAGAATGACACACTTCAGAAAATGTAGCCCCTAGGCCATGGAATGTCTTCCAGTGGGACATCCTGAGCTTAAACAATCTGAGAATGGCCCCTTCTGTACATGGAATCAATGAGCCCCGTCATTTCTAAGCACACACCTAGGAATCCTTGATGTGTACATCATGGAATGCTGCAATCATTTCCTTGATCCTAGTTCATCCTGAGAATATACCTGTGTGATTTTGTGTAACAACAAACAAGTACCTTCCTGAGCACGGAGGCTCTAACATGCGACCCATCTAAACATGCATTCTGTGAATTTAAACTACCGTGATCTTAGTCCCTCTGGATTCTGTATACCACTGATTGTGTTTAAGAACAGGATATGTGGTTTTCTGAGCATGGAAGGCCTGAGCAGAGAGCTGGCTATGTACCTTCAGACCATAGACCCGTCCCCATGGTCGTGAACCCATGTGATCCTACACCATTCTGAATATGGATGTGCTCTTCTAATGCAACCATTCTGAGAAAACCGACACTCAACATGGACCCATGAGTGTGGAATATCCTGAACATAAAGGTCCAGGGAATATACACTCTTGATCATGCAATCCTTGGGCGTAATCAATGATAAACAGCAACTCAAGAAGTGTGGACACTTCTGATCAGGGGCTGCACTAAGAACCGACTTGTCTAATTGGAGATGCTTTCCATATGTACCTACTTGCTTATGCCATGAATGTGTACCAGCCTGAGCATGAACCCTACCGACTGGGACATACTACTATTTCAATCTCACTTGAATATCGCGCCACTTGAGAATATACCCTCTTCTTGATGTTTAGTGCCTGAACATGTAAAATTATGCGCATGGACACGTTTGAATAATGACCCACACTAAGAGTGAAACACTCCTGACAATAAACACCCTATCCATGGCCTCTGTTGTGTGGATAACTTGAGGATTAACGTCATGAACATGAATCTCCTGAACATGGAATCAATGACCACAATGACACCTAAGCATGAATCTTCGAAGAAGAGTGGACATTTCTGTTCATGGAATTCTGTAAGTATGAATTTCCCTGATTGTTGTTTACCTAGAGAATGTTCTGTTGTGATTTTATGGAACCCCTTTCCTTGTACCTTCCTGATCATGAATCCTCTAATTGTCTCTTCCCTTAATCATGGCTTGCTTTGATTGTAACCTCCCCTTAACACAGCCCCACTTGAGCATGTATCCTCTTGATTGTGTTTGATATAATAACTCATACTTTCTTGAGCGTTGATTCTGCTGAGCATGTAGCCTTTTGAATGTGAACGACTCTGAGAATGACACGCTTCAGAAAATGTACCCACAAGAACATGGAATGTTTTCCTGTGGGACATCCTGAGCTTAAAGAATCTGAGAAAGGACCCTTCTGAACATGGAATCACGCACTGAAGTCATTTCTAAGCATATCCATAGAATTGTTGGCGTAAATGCATGGAATTCTGTCATTTCCTTGATCTTAGTTCATCCTGGGACTGTACCATTGTGAATTTGTGTAACAACATCCGAGTACCTTCCTGAGCATGGACGCTCTTAATTGTCCATCCCCCTAATCATGTATTCTGTGAATCTAAACTACCGTGATCTTAGCCCCTCTTGATCACGTATAACACTGATCATGCATAACAACTGAAAATGTTCTTCCCGGCCCCTGAGCGGCAACCTGGCTGACTCTGTTACTTCAGACCGTAGACCCTACCTCATGAGCATGAAGCCATGGGACCCGACACCTTTCTGAATATGAATATCCTCTGATAATGGAGCCATTTTGAGAAACCCCAACACTCTGCATGGACCAATGAGTGTGGAATATCCTGAACATAAACGTTCAAGGAATATACACTCTTGATCATGGAATCCTTGTGTGTAGTCAGTGATACACAGAAACTCAATAAGCATGGACTCTTCTGATGATGGACTGCCCTAAGAATCTACTTCCCTAATTAGAGCCAATTTCCAAGTATCTACTTGGTAGTTTATCCTCTGTATGTGTACCAGCCTGAGCATCAAAACCCTCCGTAAGGAGCCTACGGACCGTGACATACTTCGATTTGAATCTCCCTTGAATATCACGTCACTTGAGCATATACTCTCTTCTTGATATTTAATACTGCTAAACATGTAAATTCTGTGCATGAAAACGTTTCAGTAAGGACACACACTGAGAATAAAACGCTTAGGAGAACAAACAGCTTACCCATGGCCACTCTAGTGTGGATAACTTGAGGATAAACACCGGGGACATGGATCCCCTGAACGTGGAATGAATGACCTCAATTACGTGTATGCATGAATGTAAGAAGAGTGGACATTTTTCAATTGGAATCCTGTAAGTATGAATTTCCTTGATCCTAGTTTAACTTGGAAATGTTATTTTGCGGTTTTGTGTAATCCCTTTTCCTGTACCTTCGTTTGCATGAAAAGCCTAATTGTATATTCCCCTGATCCTGACCTTCTTTGATTGTAACCTCCCCTTAATGTAGCCCACTTGAGCATGTATCTTGTAGATTATGTGTAATTTAATAAATCATACTTTCCTGAGCATGCATTCTGTTGACCATGGAGCCTTTTGAATTTGAACGACTCTGAGAATGACACGCTTCAGAAAATGTATCCCCAAGACCATGGGATATCTTCCTGTGTGACATCTTGAGCTTCATCAATCTGAGAATGGACCCTTCGAAATATGGAATCAGTGAGCCCCGTCATTTCTAAGCATATCCCTAGGAATCCTTGACCTGTACATCCATGGAATGCTGCCATAATTCCCTTGATCCTAGTTCACCCTGAGAATATACCTGTGTGGTTTTGAGTAACAACATACAAGTACCTTCCTGAGTATGGAGGCTTTGAAGGCCGACGCCTCTAATCATGTATTCTGTGAATTTAAGCTACCGTGATCTTAAGCCCCTCTTGATCATGTATACCACCGATTGTGTATAAGACCAGGACATATAGTTTTCTAAGCATGGAAGGCCTGATCAGAGAGCTGGCTATGTACCTTCAGACCATAGAGCCTTCCTCACGGGCATGAACCCATGTGATTTTACAACATTTTGAGTACGCATGTCCTCTTATCATGGAAGCATTTTGAGAAATACCGACACTCAGCATCGACCCATGAGTGTTGAATATCCTGAGCAGAAAGGTCCGGGGATTATATACTCTTGATCATGGAATCCTTGGACGTGATCAATGATAAACAGCAACTCAAGAAGTGTGGACACTTCTGATCATGGGCAGCACTGAGAGTCAACTTCCTTCATTAGAGCCACTTTCCAGTATGTGCCTACTTGTTTATGCCCTGAATGTGTACCAGCATGAGCATCAAAACCCTCAGCATGAAGCCTACTGACCGTGACACACTGCTTTTTTAATCTCACTTGAATGCCACTTGAGAATACACCCACTTCTTGATGTTTAATGCCTGAACATGTAAAATTATGTGCATGGAAACATTTGAATAACGACCCACACTAAGAATAAAACACTCGTGATAATAAGTACCCTATCCCTGGCCCCTCTTGGGTGGATAACTTGAGGATCCACACTGTGAACATGGATTGCCTGAACGTGGAATCAATTTCCGCAAGCATATCTAACCATGAATCTAAGAAGAGAGGAGATTGCCGCTCATAGAATGCCGTGAGTACTAAATTCCTTGATTGTTTTTTGCCCAGAGAATGTTCTGTTGTGATTTTGTCTGAACCCTGTACATGTAAGTACTCGGACATGTAATCACTAATTGTAGACAGTTGTTCTCCTGCCTTGCTTTGATGTTAATCTCCCTTCTAGTTAGTTCCCTTTGAGCATGTACCGTCTTGATTATATGTTCCATCTGAACATGTACATTGCTGAGCATGGATTCTGCTGTGCATGGAACCATTTGCATATGGACCCCTCTAAGGATAATGCACTTTGGATAATGAAACGCCCTAACCATGCTCATGTGGAACATCCCGAGCTTCAACAACCTGAGCATGGACCCTCCTGAACATGGAATCAATGAGCACAAAAACATCTAAGCATGTACCAAGAACCAGAAGTGTCCACACTTCTTGAGTTGCTGTTCATGGGATTCTGTAAGTATTAATTTCTTTGGCCCTTGTTTCCTCTGAGAATGTTCTTTTCTGATTTTTGTGTAACCCTGTACATGTACCTTCTTGAGCATGAAACCCCTCATTGTAGACTCTCCTGATCATGGCTTGCTTTGATATTCATCTCCCCTTAACATAGCCCCACTTGAGTATGTATCCTCTACATTATGTGTAATATAATAACTCATACTTTCCTGAGCGTGGAGTCTACTGACCTCGGAGCCTTTTTAATTGGAATGGCTCTGAGAATGACACACTTCAGAAAATGTAGCCCCTAGGCCATGGAATGTCTTCCAGTGGGACATCCTGAGCTTAAACAATCTGAGAATGGCCCCTTCTGTACATGGAATCAATGAGCCCCGTCATTTCTAAGCACACACCTAGGAATCCTTGATGTGTACATCATGGAATGCTGCAATCATTTCCTTGATCCTAGTTCATCCTGAGAATATACCTGTGTGATTTTGTGTAACAACAAACAAGTACCTTCCTGAGCACGGAGGCTCTAACATGCGACCCATCTAAACATGCATTCTGTGAATTTAAACTACCGTGATCTTAGTCCCTCTGGATTCTGTATACCACTGATTGTGTTTAAGAACAGGATATGTGGTTTTCTGAGCATGGAAGGCCTGAGCAGAGAGCTGGCTATGTACCTTCAGACCATAGACCCGTCCCCATGGTCGTGAACCCATGTGATCCTACACCATTCTGAATATGGATGTGCTCTTCTAATGCAACCATTCTGAGAAAACCGACACTCAACATGGACCCATGAGTGTGGAATATCCTGAACATAAAGGTCCAGGGAATATACACTCTTGATCATGCAATCCTTGGGCGTAATCAATGATAAACAGCAACTCAAGAAGTGTGGACACTTCTGATCAGGGGCTGCACTAAGAACCGACTTGTCTAATTGGAGATGCTTTCCATATGTACCTACTTGCTTATGCCATGAATGTGTACCAGCCTGAGCATGAACCCTGCCGACTGGGACATACTACTATTTCAATCTCACTTGAATATCGCGCCACTTGAGAATATACCCTCTTCTTGATGTTTAGTGCCTGAACATGTAAAATTATGCGCATGGACACGTTTGAATAATGACCCACACTAAGAGTGAAACACTCCTGACAATAAACACCCTATCCATGGCCTCTGTTGTGTGGATAACTTGAGGATTAACGTCATGAACATGAATCTCCTGAACATGGAATCAATGACCACAATGACACCTAAGCATGAATCTTCGAAGAAGAGTGGACATTTCTGTTCATGGAATTCTGTAAGTATGAATTTCCCTGATTGTTGTTTACCTAGAGAATGTTCTGTTGTGATTTTATGGAACCCCTTTCCTTGTACCTTCCTGATCATGAATCCTCTAATTGTCTCTTCCCTTAATCATGGCTTGCTTTGATTGTAACCTCCCCTTAACACAGCCCCACTTGAGCATGTATCCTCTTGATTGTGTTTGATATAATAACTCATACTTTCTTGAGCGTTGATTCTGCTGAGCATGTAGCCTTTTGAATGTGAACGACTCTGAGAATGACACGCTTCAGAAAATGTACCCACAAGAACATGGAATGTTTTCCTGTGGGACATCCTGAGCTTAAAGAATCTGAGAAAGGACCCTTCTGAACATGGAATCACGCACTGAAGTCATTTCTAAGCATATCCATAGAATTGTTGGCGTAAATGCATGGAATTCTGTCATTTCCTTGATCTTAGTTCATCCTGGGACTGTACCATTGTGAATTTGTGTAACAACATCCGAGTACCTTCCTGAGCATGGACGCTCTTAATTGTCCATCCCCCTAATCATGTATTCTGTGAATCTAAACTACCGTGATCTTAGCCCCTCTTGATCACGTATAACACTGATCATGCATAACAACTGAAAATGTTCTTCCCGGCCCCTGAGCGGCAACCTGGCTGACTCTGTTACTTCAGACCGTAGACCCTACCTCATGAGCATGAAGCCATGGGACCCGACACCTTTCTGAATATGAATATCCTCTGATAATGGAGCCATTTTGAGAAACCCCAACACTCTGCATGGACCAATGAGTGTGGAATATCCTGAACATAAACGTTCAAGGAATATACACTCTTGATCATGGAATCCTTGTGTGTAGTCAGTGATACACAGAAACTCAATAAGCATGGACTCTTCTGATGATGGACTGCCCTAAGAATCTACTTCCCTAATTAGAGCCAATTTCCAAGTATCTACTTGGTAGTTTATCCTCTGTATGTGTACCAGCCTGAGCATCAAAACCCTCCGTAAGGAGCCTACGGACCGTGACATACTTCGATTTGAATCTCCCTTGAATATCACGTCACTTGAGCATATACTCTCTTCTTGATATTTAATACTGCTAAACATGTAAATTCTGTGCATGAAAACGTTTCAGTAAGGACACACACTGAGAATAAAACGCTTAGGAGAACAAACAGCTTACCCATGGCCACTCTAGTGTGGATAACTTGAGGATAAACACCGGGGACATGGATCCCCTGAACGTGGAATGAATGACCTCAATTACGTGTATGCATGAATGTAAGAAGAGTGGACATTTTTCAATTGGAATCCTGTAAGTATGAATTTCCTTGATCCTAGTTTAACTTGGAAATGTTATTTTGCGGTTTTGTGTAATCCCTTTTCCTGTACCTTCGTTTGCATGAAAAGCCTAATTGTATATTCCCCTGATCCTGACCTTCTTTGATTGTAACCTCCCCTTAATGTAGCCCACTTGAGCATGTATCTTGTAGATTATGTGTAATTTAATAAATCATACTTTCCTGAGCATGCATTCTGTTGACCATGGAGCCTTTTGAATTTGAACGACTCTGAGAATGACACGCTTCAGAAAATGTATCCCCAAGACCATGGGATATCTTCCTGTGTGACATCTTGAGCTTCATCAATCTGAGAATGGACCCTTCGAAATATGGAATCAGTGAGCCCCGTCATTTCTAAGCATATCCCTAGGAATCCTTGACCTGTACATCCATGGAATGCTGCCATAATTCCCTTGATCCTAGTTCACCCTGAGAATATACCTGTGTGGTTTTGAGTAACAACATACAAGTACCTTCCTGAGTATGGAGGCTTTGAAGGCCGACGCCTCTAATCATGTATTCTGTGAATTTAAGCTACCGTGATCTTAAGCCCCTCTTGATCATGTATACCACCGATTGTGTATAAGACCAGGACATATAGTTTTCTAAGCATGGAAGGCCTGATCAGAGAGCTGGCTATGTACCTTCAGACCATAGAGCCTTCCTCACGGGCATGAACCCATGTGATTTTACAACATTTTGAGTACGCATGTCCTCTTATCATGGAAGCATTTTGAGAAATACCGACACTCAGCATCGACCCATGAGTGTTGAATATCCTGAGCAGAAAGGTCCGGGGATTATATACTCTTGATCATGGAATCCTTGGACGTGATCAATGATAAACAGCAACTCAAGAAGTGTGGACACTTCTGATCATGGGCAGCACTGAGAGTCAACTTCCTTCATTAGAGCCACTTTCCAGTATGTGCCTACTTGTTTATGCCCTGAATGTGTACCAGCATGAGCATCAAAACCCTCAGCATGAAGCCTACTGACCGTGACACACTGCTTTTTTAATCTCACTTGAATGCCACTTGAGAATACACCCACTTCTTGATGTTTAATGCCTGAACATGTAAAATTATGTGCATGGAAACATTTGAATAACGACCCACACTAAGAATAAAACACTCGTGATAATAAGTACCCTATCCCTGGCCCCTCTTGGGTGGATAACTTGAGGATCCACACTGTGAACATGGATTGCCTGAACGTGGAATCAATTTCCGCAAGCATATCTAACCATGAATCTAAGAAGAGAGGAGATTGCCGCTCATAGAATGCCGTGAGTACTAAATTCCTTGATTGTTTTTTGCCCAGAGAATGTTCTGTTGTGATTTTGTCTGAACCCTGTACATGTAAGTACTCGGACATGTAATCACTAATTGTAGACAGTTGTTCTCCTGCCTTGCTTTGATGTTAATCTCCCTTCTAGTTAGTTCCCTTTGAGCATGTACCGTCTTGATTATATGTTCCATCTGAACATGTACATTGCTGAGCATGGATTCTGCTGTGCATGGAACCATTTGCATATGGACCCCTCTAAGGATAATGCACTTTGGATAATGAAACGCCCTAACCATGCTCATGTGGAACATCCCGAGCTTCAACAACCTGAGCATGGACCCTCCTGAACATGGAATCAATGAGCACAAAAACATCTAAGCATGTACCAAGAACCAGAAGTGTCCACACTTCTTGAGTTGCTGTTCATGGGATTCTGTAAGTATTAATTTCTTTGGCCCTTGTTTCCTCTGAGAATGTTCTTTTCTGATTTTTGTGTAACCCTGTACATGTACCTTCTTGAGCATGAAACCCCTCATTGTAGACTCTCCTGATCATGGCTTGCTTTGATATTCATCTCCCCTTAACATAGCCCCACTTGAGTATGTATCCTCTACATTATGTGTAATATAATAACTCATACTTTCCTGAGCGTGGAGTCTACTGACCTCGGAGCCTTTTTAATTGGAATGGCTCTGAGAATGACACACTTCAGAAAATGTAGCCCCTAGGCCATGGAATGTCTTCCAGTGGGACATCCTGAGCTTAAACAATCTGAGAATGGCCCCTTCTGTACATGGAATCAATGAGCCCCGTCATTTCTAAGCACACACCTAGGAATCCTTGATGTGTACATCATGGAATGCTGCAATCATTTCCTTGATCCTAGTTCATCCTGAGAATATACCTGTGTGATTTTGTGTAACAACAAACAAGTACCTTCCTGAGCACGGAGGCTCTAACATGCGACCCATCTAAACATGCATTCTGTGAATTTAAACTACCGTGATCTTAGTCCCTCTGGATTCTGTATACCACTGATTGTGTTTAAGAACAGGATATGTGGTTTTCTGAGCATGGAAGGCCTGAGCAGAGAGCTGGCTATGTACCTTCAGACCATAGACCCGTCCCCATGGTCGTGAACCCATGTGATCCTACACCATTCTGAATATGGATGTGCTCTTCTAATGCAACCATTCTGAGAAAACCGACACTCAACATGGACCCATGAGTGTGGAATATCCTGAACATAAAGGTCCAGGGAATATACACTCTTGATCATGCAATCCTTGGGCGTAATCAATGATAAACAGCAACTCAAGAAGTGTGGACACTTCTGATCAGGGGCTGCACTAAGAACCGACTTGTCTAATTGGAGATGCTTTCCATATGTACCTACTTGCTTATGCCATGAATGTGTACCAGCCTGAGCATGAACCCTGCCGACTGGGACATACTACTATTTCAATCTCACTTGAATATCGCGCCACTTGAGAATATACCCTCTTCTTGATGTTTAGTGCCTGAACATGTAAAATTATGCGCATGGACACGTTTGAATAATGACCCACACTAAGAGTGAAACACTCCTGACAATAAACACCCTATCCATGGCCTCTGTTGTGTGGATAACTTGAGGATTAACGTCATGAACATGAATCTCCTGAACATGGAATCAATGACCACAATGACACCTAAGCATGAATCTTCGAAGAAGAGTGGACATTTCTGTTCATGGAATTCTGTAAGTATGAATTTCCCTGATTGTTGTTTACCTAGAGAATGTTCTGTTGTGATTTTATGGAACCCCTTTCCTTGTACCTTCCTGATCATGAATCCTCTAATTGTCTCTTCCCTTAATCATGGCTTGCTTTGATTGTAACCTCCCCTTAACACAGCCCCACTTGAGCATGTATCCTCTTGATTGTGTTTGATATAATAACTCATACTTTCTTGAGCGTTGATTCTGCTGAGCATGTAGCCTTTTGAATGTGAACGACTCTGAGAATGACACGCTTCAGAAAATGTACCCACAAGAACATGGAATGTTTTCCTGTGGGACATCCTGAGCTTAAAGAATCTGAGAAAGGACCCTTCTGAACATGGAATCACGCACTGAAGTCATTTCTAAGCATATCCATAGAATTGTTGGCGTAAATGCATGGAATTCTGTCATTTCCTTGATCTTAGTTCATCCTGGGACTGTACCATTGTGAATTTGTGTAACAACATCCGAGTACCTTCCTGAGCATGGACGCTCTTAATTGTCCATCCCCCTAATCATGTATTCTGTGAATCTAAACTACCGTGATCTTAGCCCCTCTTGATCACGTATAACACTGATCATGCATAACAACTGAAAATGTTCTTCCCGGCCCCTGAGCGGCAACCTGGCTGACTCTGTTACTTCAGACCGTAGACCCTACCTCATGAGCATGAAGCCATGGGACCCGACACCTTTCTGAATATGAATATCCTCTGATAATGGAGCCATTTTGAGAAACCCCAACACTCTGCATGGACCAATGAGTGTGGAATATCCTGAACATAAACGTTCAAGGAATATACACTCTTGATCATGGAATCCTTGTGTGTAGTCAGTGATACACAGAAACTCAATAAGCATGGACTCTTCTGATGATGGACTGCCCTAAGAATCTACTTCCCTAATTAGAGCCAATTTCCAAGTATCTACTTGGTAGTTTATCCTCTGTATGTGTACCAGCCTGAGCATCAAAACCCTCCGTAAGGAGCCTACGGACCGTGACATACTTCGATTTGAATCTCCCTTGAATATCACGTCACTTGAGCATATACTCTCTTCTTGATATTTAATACTGCTAAACATGTAAATTCTGTGCATGAAAACGTTTCAGTAAGGACACACACTGAGAATAAAACGCTTAGGGGAACAAACAGCTTACCCATGGCCACTCTAGTGTGGATAACTTGAGGATAAACACCGGGGACATGGATCCCCTGAACGTGGAATGAATGACCTCAATTACGTGTATGCATGAATGTAAGAAGAGTGGACATTTTTCAATTGGAATCCTGTAAGTATGAATTTCCTTGATCCTAGTTTAACTTGGAAATGTTATTTTGCGGTTTTGTGTAATCCCTTTTCCTGTACCTTCGTTTGCATGAAAAGCCTAATTGTATATTCCCCTGATCCTGACCTTCTTTGATTGTAACCTCCCCTTAATGTAGCCCACTTGAGCATGTATCTTGTAGATTATGTGTAATTTAATAAATCATACTTTCCTGAGCATGCATTCTGTTGACCATGGAGCCTTTTGAATTTGAACGACTCTGAGAATGACACGCTTCAGAAAATGTATCCCCAAGACCATGGGATATCTTCCTGTGTGACATCTTGAGCTTCATCAATCTGAGAATGGACCCTTCGAAATATGGAATCAGTGAGCCCCGTCATTTCTAAGCATATCCCTAGGAATCCTTGACCTGTACATCCATGGAATGCTGCCATAATTCCCTTGATCCTAGTTCACCCTGAGAATATACCTGTGTGGTTTTGAGTAACAACATACAAGTACCTTCCTGAGTATGGAGGCTTTGAAGGCCGACGCCTCTAATCATGTATTCTGTGAATTTAAGCTACCGTGATCTTAAGCCCCTCTTGATCATGTATACCACCGATTGTGTATAAGACCAGGACATATAGTTTTCTAAGCATGGAAGGCCTGATCAGAGAGCTGGCTATGTACCTTCAGACCATAGAGCCTTCCTCACGGGCATGAACCCATGTGATTTTACAACATTTTGAGTACGCATGTCCTCTTATCATGGAAGCATTTTGAGAAATACCGACACTCAGCATCGACCCATGAGTGTTGAATATCCTGAGCAGAAAGGTCCGGGGATTATATACTCTTGATCATGGAATCCTTGGACGTGATCAATGATAAACAGCAACTCAAGAAGTGTGGACACTTCTGATCATGGGCAGCACTGAGAGTCAACTTCCTTCATTAGAGCCACTTTCCAGTATGTGCCTACTTGTTTATGCCCTGAATGTGTACCAGCATGAGCATCAAAACCCTCAGCATGAAGCCTACTGACCGTGACACACTGCTTTTTTAATCTCACTTGAATGCCACTTGAGAATACACCCACTTCTTGATGTTTAATGCCTGAACATGTAAAATTATGTGCATGGAAACATTTGAATAACGACCCACACTAAGAATAAAACACTCGTGATAATAAGTACCCTATCCCTGGCCCCTCTTGGGTGGATAACTTGAGGATCCACACTGTGAACATGGATTGCCTGAACGTGGAATCAATTTCCGCAAGCATATCTAACCATGAATCTAAGAAGAGAGGAGATTGCCGCTCATAGAATGCCGTGAGTACTAAATTCCTTGATTGTTTTTTGCCCAGAGAATGTTCTGTTGTGATTTTGTCTGAACCCTGTACATGTAAGTACTCGGACATGTAATCACTAATTGTAGACAGTTGTTCTCCTGCCTTGCTTTGATGTTAATCTCCCTTCTAGTTAGTTCCCTTTGAGCATGTACCGTCTTGATTATATGTTCCATCTGAACATGTACATTGCTGAGCATGGATTCTGCTGTGCATGGAACCATTTGCATATGGACCCCTCTAAGGATAATGCACTTTGGATAATGAAACGCCCTAACCATGCTCATGTGGAACATCCCGAGCTTCAACAACCTGAGCATGGACCCTCCTGAACATGGAATCAATGAGCACAAAAACATCTAAGCATGTACCAAGAACCAGAAGTGTCCACACTTCTTGAGTTGCTGTTCATGGGATTCTGTAAGTATTAATTTCTTTGGCCCTTGTTTCCTCTGAGAATGTTCTTTTCTGATTTTTGTGTAACCCTGTACATGTACCTTCTTGAGCATGAAACCCCTCATTGTAGACTCTCCTGATCATGGCTTGCTTTGATATTCATCTCCCCTTAACATAGCCCCACTTGAGTATGTATCCTCTACATTATGTGTAATATAATAACTCATACTTTCCTGAGCGTGGAGTCTACTGACCTCGGAGCCTTTTTAATTGGAATGGCTCTGAGAATGACACACTTCAGAAAATGTAGCCCCTAGGCCATGGAATGTCTTCCAGTGGGACATCCTGAGCTTAAACAATCTGAGAATGGCCCCTTCTGTACATGGAATCAATGAGCCCCGTCATTTCTAAGCACACACCTAGGAATCCTTGATGTGTACATCATGGAATGCTGCAATCATTTCCTTGATCCTAGTTCATCCTGAGAATATACCTGTGTGATTTTGTGTAACAACAAACAAGTACCTTCCTGAGCACGGAGGCTCTAACATGCGACCCATCTAAACATGCATTCTGTGAATTTAAACTACCGTGATCTTAGTCCCTCTGGATTCTGTATACCACTGATTGTGTTTAAGAACAGGATATGTGGTTTTCTGAGCATGGAAGGCCTGAGCAGAGAGCTGGCTATGTACCTTCAGACCATAGACCCGTCCCCATGGTCGTGAACCCATGTGATCCTACACCATTCTGAATATGGATGTGCTCTTCTAATGCAACCATTCTGAGAAAACCGACACTCAACATGGACCCATGAGTGTGGAATATCCTGAACATAAAGGTCCAGGGAATATACACTCTTGATCATGCAATCCTTGGGCGTAATCAATGATAAACAGCAACTCAAGAAGTGTGGACACTTCTGATCAGGGGCTGCACTAAGAACCGACTTGTCTAATTGGAGATGCTTTCCATATGTACCTACTTGCTTATGCCATGAATGTGTACCAGCCTGAGCATGAACCCTGCCGACTGGGACATACTACTATTTCAATCTCACTTGAATATCGCGCCACTTGAGAATATACCCTCTTCTTGATGTTTAGTGCCTGAACATGTAAAATTATGCGCATGGACACGTTTGAATAATGACCCACACTAAGAGTGAAACACTCCTGACAATAAACACCCTATCCATGGCCTCTGTTGTGTGGATAACTTGAGGATTAACGTCATGAACATGAATCTCCTGAACATGGAATCAATGACCACAATGACACCTAAGCATGAATCTTCGAAGAAGAGTGGACATTTCTGTTCATGGAATTCTGTAAGTATGAATTTCCCTGATTGTTGTTTACCTAGAGAATGTTCTGTTGTGATTTTATGGAACCCCTTTCCTTGTACCTTCCTGATCATGAATCCTCTAATTGTCTCTTCCCTTAATCATGGCTTGCTTTGATTGTAACCTCCCCTTAACACAGCCCCACTTGAGCATGTATCCTCTTGATTGTGTTTGATATAATAACTCATACTTTCTTGAGCGTTGATTCTGCTGAGCATGTAGCCTTTTGAATGTGAACGACTCTGAGAATGACACGCTTCAGAAAATGTACCCACAAGAACATGGAATGTTTTCCTGTGGGACATCCTGAGCTTAAAGAATCTGAGAAAGGACCCTTCTGAACATGGAATCACGCACTGAAGTCATTTCTAAGCATATCCATAGAATTGTTGGCGTAAATGCATGGAATTCTGTCATTTCCTTGATCTTAGTTCATCCTGGGACTGTACCATTGTGAATTTGTGTAACAACATCCGAGTACCTTCCTGAGCATGGACGCTCTTAATTGTCCATCCCCCTAATCATGTATTCTGTGAATCTAAACTACCGTGATCTTAGCCCCTCTTGATCACGTATAACACTGATCATGCATAACAACTGAAAATGTTCTTCCCGGCCCCTGAGCGGCAACCTGGCTGACTCTGTTACTTCAGACCGTAGACCCTACCTCATGAGCATGAAGCCATGGGACCCGACACCTTTCTGAATATGAATATCCTCTGATAATGGAGCCATTTTGAGAAACCCCAACACTCTGCATGGACCAATGAGTGTGGAATATCCTGAACATAAACGTTCAAGGAATATACACTCTTGATCATGGAATCCTTGTGTGTAGTCAGTGATACACAGAAACTCAATAAGCATGGACTCTTCTGATGATGGACTGCCCTAAGAATCTACTTCCCTAATTAGAGCCAATTTCCAAGTATCTACTTGGTAGTTTATCCTCTGTATGTGTACCAGCCTGAGCATCAAAACCCTCCGTAAGGAGCCTACTGACCGTGACATACTTCGATTTGAATCTCCCTTGAATATCACGTCACTTGAGCATATACTCTCTTCTTGATATTTAATACTGCTAAACATGTAAATTCTGTGCATGAAAACGTTTCAGTAAGGACACACACTGAGAATAAAACGCTTAGGAGAACAAACAGCTTACCCATGGCCACTCTAGTGTGGATAACTTGAGGATAAACACCGGGGACATGGATCCCCTGAACGTGGAATGAATGACCTCAATTACGTGTATGCATGAATGTAAGAAGAGTGGACATTTTTCAATTGGAATCCTGTAAGTATGAATTTCCTTGATCCTAGTTTAACTTGGAAATGTTATTTTGCGGTTTTGTGTAATCCCTTTTCCTGTACCTTCGTTTGCATGAAAAGCCTAATTGTATATTCCCCTGATCCTGACCTTCTTTGATTGTAACCTCCCCTTAATGTAGCCCACTTGAGCATGTATCTTGTAGATTATGTGTAATTTAATAAATCATACTTTCCTGAGCATGCATTCTGTTGACCATGGAGCCTTTTGAATTTGAACGACTCTGAGAATGACACGCTTCAGAAAATGTATCCCCAAGACCATGGGATATCTTCCTGTGTGACATCTTGAGCTTCATCAATCTGAGAATGGACCCTTCGAAATATGGAATCAGTGAGCCCCGTCATTTCTAAGCATATCCCTAGGAATCCTTGACCTGTACATCCATGGAATGCTGCCATAATTCCCTTGATCCTAGTTCACCCTGAGAATATACCTGTGTGGTTTTGAGTAACAACATACAAGTACCTTCCTGAGTATGGAGGCTTTGAAGGCCGACGCCTCTAATCATGTATTCTGTGAATTTAAGCTACCGTGATCTTAAGCCCCTCTTGATCATGTATACCACCGATTGTGTATAAGACCAGGACATATAGTTTTCTAAGCATGGAAGGCCTGATCAGAGAGCTGGCTATGTACCTTCAGACCATAGAGCCTTCCTCACGGGCATGAACCCATGTGATTTTACAACATTTTGAGTACGCATGTCCTCTTATCATGGAAGCATTTTGAGAAATACCGACACTCAGCATCGACCCATGAGTGTTGAATATCCTGAGCAGAAAGGTCCGGGGATTATATACTCTTGATCATGGAATCCTTGGACGTGATCAATGATAAACAGCAACTCAAGAAGTGTGGACACTTCTGATCATGGGCAGCACTGAGAGTCAACTTCCTTCATTAGAGCCACTTTCCAGTATGTGCCTACTTGTTTATGCCCTGAATGTGTACCAGCATGAGCATCAAAACCCTCAGCATGAAGCCTACTGACCGTGACACACTGCTTTTTTAATCTCACTTGAATGCCACTTGAGAATACACCCACTTCTTGATGTTTAATGCCTGAACATGTAAAATTATGTGCATGGAAACATTTGAATAACGACCCACACTAAGAATAAAACACTCGTGATAATAAGTACCCTATCTCTGGCCCCTCTTGGGTGGATAACTTGAGGATCCACACTGTGAACATGGATTGCCTGAACGTGGAATCAATTTCCGCAAGCATATCTAACCATGAATCTAAGAAGAGAGGAGATTGCCGCTCATAGAATGCCGTGAGTACTAAATTCCTTGATTGTTTTTTGCCCAGAGAATGTTCTGTTGTGATTTTGTCTGAACCCTGTACATGTAAGTACTCGGACATGTAATCACTAATTGTAGACAGTTGTTCTCCTGCCTTGCTTTGATGTTAATCTCCCTTCTAGTTAGTTCCCTTTGAGCATGTACCGTCTTGATTATATGTTCCATCTGAACATGTACATTGCTGAGCATGGATTCTGCTGTGCATGGAACCATTTGCATATGGACCCCTCTAAGGATAATGCACTTTGGATAATGAAACGCCCTAACCATGCTCATGTGGAACATCCCGAGCTTCAACAACCTGAGCATGGACCCTCCTGAACATGGAATCAATGAGCACAAAAACATCTAAGCATGTACCAAGAACCAGAAGTGTCCACACTTCTTGAGTTGCTGTTCATGGGATTCTGTAAGTATTAATTTCTTTGGCCCTTGTTTCCTCTGAGAATGTTCTTTTCTGATTTTTGTGTAACCCTGTACATGTACCTTCTTGAGCATGAAACCCCTCATTGTAGACTCTCCTGATCATGGCTTGCTTTGATATTCATCTCCCCTTAACATAGCCCCACTTGAGTATGTATCCTCTACATTATGTGTAATATAATAACTCATACTTTCCTGAGCGTGGAGTCTACTGACCTCGGAGCCTTTTTAATTGGAATGGCTCTGAGAATGACACACTTCAGAAAATGTAGCCCCTAGGCCATGGAATGTCTTCCAGTGGGACATCCTGAGCTTAAACAATCTGAGAATGGCCCCTTCTGTACATGGAATCAATGAGCCCCGTCATTTCTAAGCACACACCTAGGAATCCTTGATGTGTACATCATGGAATGCTGCAATCATTTCCTTGATCCTAGTTCATCCTGAGAATATACCTGTGTGATTTTGTGTAACAACAAACAAGTACCTTCCTGAGCACGGAGGCTCTAACATGCGACCCATCTAAACATGCATTCTGTGAATTTAAACTACCGTGATCTTAGTCCCTCTGGATTCTGTATACCACTGATTGTGTTTAAGAACAGGATATGTGGTTTTCTGAGCATGGAAGGCCTGAGCAGAGAGCTGGCTATGTACCTTCAGACCATAGACCCGTCCCCATGGTCGTGAACCCATGTGATCCTACACCATTCTGAATATGGATGTGCTCTTCTAATGCAACCATTCTGAGAAAACCGACACTCAACATGGACCCATGAGTGTGGAATATCCTGAACATAAAGGTCCAGGGAATATACACTCTTGATCATGCAATCCTTGGGCGTAATCAATGATAAACAGCAACTCAAGAAGTGTGGACACTTCTGATCAGGGGCTGCACTAAGAACCGACTTGTCTAATTGGAGATGCTTTCCATATGTACCTACTTGCTTATGCCATGAATGTGTACCAGCCTGAGCATGAACCCTGCCGACTGGGACATACTACTATTTCAATCTCACTTGAATATCGCGCCACTTGAGAATATACCCTCTTCTTGATGTTTAGTGCCTGAACATGTAAAATTATGCGCATGGACACGTTTGAATAATGACCCACACTAAGAGTGAAACACTCCTGACAATAAACACCCTATCCATGGCCTCTGTTGTGTGGATAACTTGAGGATTAACGTCATGAACATGAATCTCCTGAACATGGAATCAATGACCACAATGACACCTAAGCATGAATCTTCGAAGAAGAGTGGACATTTCTGTTCATGGAATTCTGTAAGTATGAATTTCCCTGATTGTTGTTTACCTAGAGAATGTTCTGTTGTGATTTTATGGAACCCCTTTCCTTGTACCTTCCTGATCATGAATCCTCTAATTGTCTCTTCCCTTAATCATGGCTTGCTTTGATTGTAACCTCCCCTTAACACAGCCCCACTTGAGCATGTATCCTCTTGATTGTGTTTGATATAATAACTCATACTTTCTTGAGCGTTGATTCTGCTGAGCATGTAGCCTTTTGAATGTGAACGACTCTGAGAATGACACGCTTCAGAAAATGTACCCACAAGAACATGGAATGTTTTCCTGTGGGACATCCTGAGCTTAAAGAATCTGAGAAAGGACCCTTCTGAACATGGAATCACGCACTGAAGTCATTTCTAAGCATATCCATAGAATTGTTGGCGTAAATGCATGGAATTCTGTCATTTCCTTGATCTGAGTTCATCCTGGGACTGTACCATTGTGAATTTGTGTAACAACATCCGAGTACCTTCCTGAGCATGGACGCTCTTAATTGTCCATCCCCCTAATCATGTATTCTGTGAATCTAAACTACCGTGATCTTAGCCCCTCTTGATCACGTATAACACTGATCATGCATAACAACTGAAAATGTTCTTCCCGGCCCCTGAGCGGCAACCTGGCTGACTCTGTTACTTCAGACCGTAGACCCTACCTCATGAGCATGAAGCCATGGGACCCGACACCTTTCTGAATATGAATATCCTCTGATAATGGAGCCATTTTGAGAAACCCCAACACTCTGCATGGACCAATGAGTGTGGAATATCCTGAACATAAACGTTCAAGGAATATACACTCTTGATCATGGAATCCTTGTGTGTAGTCAGTGATACACAGAAACTCAATAAGCATGGACTCTTCTGATGATGGACTGCCCTAAGAATCTACTTCCCTAATTAGAGCCAATTTCCAAGTATCTACTTGGTAGTTTATCCTCTGTATGTGTACCAGCCTGAGCATCAAAACCCTCCGTAAGGAGCCTACTGACCGTGACATACTTCGATTTGAATCTCCCTTGAATATCACGTCACTTGAGCATATACTCTCTTCTTGATATTTAATACTGCTAAACATGTAAATTCTGTGCATGAAAACGTTTCAGTAAGGACACACACTGAGAATAAAACGCTTAGGAGAACAAACAGCTTACCCATGGCCACTCTAGTGTGGATAACTTGAGGATAAACACCGGGGACATGGATCCCCTGAACGTGGAATGAATGACCTCAATTACGTGTATGCATGAATGTAAGAAGAGTGGACATTTTTCAATTGGAATCCTGTAAGTATGAATTTCCTTGATCCTAGTTTAACTTGGAAATGTTATTTTGCGGTTTTGTGTAATCCCTTTTCCTGTACCTTCGTTTGCATGAAAAGCCTAATTGTATATTCCCCTGATCCTGACCTTCTTTGATTGTAACCTCCCCTTAATGTAGCCCACTTGAGCATGTATCTTGTAGATTATGTGTAATTTAATAAATCATACTTTCCTGAGCATGCATTCTGTTGACCATGGAGCCTTTTGAATTTGAACGACTCTGAGAATGACACGCTTCAGAAAATGTATCCCCAAGACCATGGGATATCTTCCTGTGTGACATCTTGAGCTTCATCAATCTGAGAATGGACCCTTCGAAATATGGAATCAGTGAGCCCCGTCATTTCTAAGCATATCCCTAGGAATCCTTGACCTGTACATCCATGGAATGCTGCCATAATTCCCTTGATCCTAGTTCACCCTGAGAATATACCTGTGTGGTTTTGAGTAACAACATACAAGTACCTTCCTGAGTATGGAGGCTTTGAAGGCCGACGCCTCTAATCATGTATTCTGTGAATTTAAGCTACCGTGATCTTAAGCCCCTCTTGATCATGTATACCACCGATTGTGTATAAGACCAGGACATATAGTTTTCTAAGCATGGAAGGCCTGATCAGAGAGCTGGCTATGTACCTTCAGACCATAGAGCCTTCCTCACGGGCATGAACCCATGTGATTTTACAACATTTTGAGTACGCATGTCCTCTTATCATGGAAGCATTTTGAGAAATACCGACACTCAGCATCGACCCATGAGTGTTGAATATCCTGAGCAGAAAGGTCCGGGGATTATATACTCTTGATCATGGAATCCTTGGACGTGATCAATGATAAACAGCAACTCAAGAAGTGTGGACACTTCTGATCATGGGCAGCACTGAGAGTCAACTTCCTTCATTAGAGCCACTTTCCAGTATGTGCCTACTTGTTTATGCCCTGAATGTGTACCAGCATGAGCATCAAAACCCTCAGCATGAAGCCTACTGACCGTGACACACTGCTTTTTTAATCTCACTTGAATGCCACTTGAGAATACACCCACTTCTTGATGTTTAATGCCTGAACATGTAAAATTATGTGCATGGAAACATTTGAATAACGACCCACACTAAGAATAAAACACTCGTGATAATAAGTACCCTATCCCTGGCCCCTCTTGGGTGGATAACTTGAGGATCCACACTGTGAACATGGATTGCCTGAACGTGGAATCAATTTCCGCAAGCATATCTAACCATGAATCTAAGAAGAGAGGAGATTGCCGCTCATAGAATGCCGTGAGTACTAAATTCCTTGATTGTTTTTTGCCCAGAGAATGTTCTGTTGTGATTTTGTCTGAACCCTGTACATGTAAGTACTCGGACATGTAATCACTAATTGTAGACAGTTGTTCTCCTGCCTTGCTTTGATGTTAATCTCCCTTCTAGTTAGTTCCCTTTGAGCATGTACCGTCTTGATTATATGTTCCATCTGAACATGTACATTGCTGAGCATGGATTCTGCTGTGCATGGAACCATTTGCATATGGACCCCTCTAAGGATAATGCACTTTGGATAATGAAACGCCCTAACCATGCTCATGTGGAACATCCCGAGCTTCAACAACCTGAGCATGGACCCTCCTGAACATGGAATCAATGAGCACAAAAACATCTAAGCATGTACCAAGAACCAGAAGTGTCCACACTTCTTGAGTTGCTGTTCATGGGATTCTGTAAGTATTAATTTCTTTGGCCCTTGTTTCCTCTGAGAATGTTCTTTTCTGATTTTTGTGTAACCCTGTACATGTACCTTCTTGAGCATGAAACCCCTCATTGTAGACTCTCCTGATCATGGCTTGCTTTGATATTCATCTCCCCTTAACATAGCCCCACTTGAGTATGTATCCTCTACATTATGTGTAATATAATAACTCATACTTTCCTGAGCGTGGAGTCTACTGACCTCGGAGCCTTTTTAATTGGAATGGCTCTGAGAATGACACACTTCAGAAAATGTAGCCCCTAGGCCATGGAATGTCTTCCAGTGGGACATCCTGAGCTTAAACAATCTGAGAATGGCCCCTTCTGTACATGGAATCAATGAGCCCCGTCATTTCTAAGCACACACCTAGGAATCCTTGATGTGTACATCATGGAATGCTGCAATCATTTCCTTGATCCTAGTTCATCCTGAGAATATACCTGTGTGATTTTGTGTAACAACAAACAAGTACCTTCCTGAGCACGGAGGCTCTAACATGCGACCCATCTAAACATGCATTCTGTGAATTTAAACTACCGTGATCTTAGTCCCTCTGGATTCTGTATACCACTGATTGTGTTTAAGAACAGGATATGTGGTTTTCTGAGCATGGAAGGCCTGAGCAGAGAGCTGGCTATGTACCTTCAGACCATAGACCCGTCCCCATGGTCGTGAACCCATGTGATCCTACACCATTCTGAATATGGATGTGCTCTTCTAATGCAACCATTCTGAGAAAACCGACACTCAACATGGACCCATGAGTGTGGAATATCCTGAACATAAAGGTCCAGGGAATATACACTCTTGATCATGCAATCCTTGGGCGTAATCAATGATAAACAGCAACTCAAGAAGTGTGGACACTTCTGATCAGGGGCTGCACTAAGAACCGACTTGTCTAATTGGAGATGCTTTCCATATGTACCTACTTGCTTATGCCATGAATGTGTACCAGCCTGAGCATGAACCCTGCCGACTGGGACATACTACTATTTCAATCTCACTTGAATATCGCGCCACTTGAGAATATACCCTCTTCTTGATGTTTAGTGCCTGAACATGTAAAATTATGCGCATGGACACGTTTGAATAATGACCCACACTAAGAGTGAAACACTCCTGACAATAAACACCCTATCCATGGCCTCTGTTGTGTGGATAACTTGAGGATTAACGTCATGAACATGAATCTCCTGAACATGGAATCAATGACCACAATGACACCTAAGCATGAATCTTCGAAGAAGAGTGGACATTTCTGTTCATGGAATTCTGTAAGTATGAATTTCCCTGATTGTTGTTTACCTAGAGAATGTTCTGTTGTGATTTTATGGAACCCCTTTCCTTGTACCTTCCTGATCATGAATCCTCTAATTGTCTCTTCCCTTAATCATGGCTTGCTTTGATTGTAACCTCCCCTTAACACAGCCCCACTTGAGCATGTATCCTCTTGATTGTGTTTGATATAATAACTCATACTTTCTTGAGCGTTGATTCTGCTGAGCATGTAGCCTTTTGAATGTGAACGACTCTGAGAATGACACGCTTCAGAAAATGTACCCACAAGAACATGGAATGTTTTCCTGTGGGACATCCTGAGCTTAAAGAATCTGAGAAAGGACCCTTCTGAACATGGAATCACGCACTGAAGTCATTTCTAAGCATATCCATAGAATTGTTGGCGTAAATGCATGGAATTCTGTCATTTCCTTGATCTGAGTTCATCCTGGGACTGTACCATTGTGAATTTGTGTAACAACATCCGAGTACCTTCCTGAGCATGGACGCTCTTAATTGTCCATCCCCCTAATCATGTATTCTGTGAATCTAAACTACCGTGATCTTAGCCCCTCTTGATCACGTATAACACTGATCATGCATAACAACTGAAAATGTTCTTCCCGGCCCCTGAGCGGCAACCTGGCTGACTCTGTTACTTCAGACCGTAGACCCTACCTCATGAGCATGAAGCCATGGGACCCGACACCTTTCTGAATATGAATATCCTCTGATAATGGAGCCATTTTGAGAAACCCCAACACTCTGCATGGACCAATGAGTGTGGAATATCCTGAACATAAACGTTCAAGGAATATACACTCTTGATCATGGAATCCTTGTGTGTAGTCAGTGATACACAGAAACTCAATAAGCATGGACTCTTCTGATGATGGACTGCCCTAAGAATCTACTTCCCTAATTAGAGCCAATTTCCAAGTATCTACTTGGTAGTTTATCCTCTGTATGTGTACCAGCCTGAGCATCAAAACCCTCCGTAAGGAGCCTACTGACCGTGACATACTTCGATTTGAATCTCCCTTGAATATCACGTCACTTGAGCATATACTCTCTTCTTGATATTTAATACTGCTAAACATGTAAATTCTGTGCATGAAAACGTTTCAGTAAGGACACACACTGAGAATAAAACGCTTAGGAGAACAAACAGCTTACCCATGGCCACTCTAGTGTGGATAACTTGAGGATAAACACCGGGGACATGGATCCCCTGAACGTGGAATGAATGACCTCAATTACGTGTATGCATGAATGTAAGAAGAGTGGACATTTTTCAATTGGAATCCTGTAAGTATGAATTTCCTTGATCCTAGTTTAACTTGGAAATGTTATTTTGCGGTTTTGTGTAATCCCTTTTCCTGTACCTTCGTTTGCATGAAAAGCCTAATTGTATATTCCCCTGATCCTGACCTTCTTTGATTGTAACCTCCCCTTAATGTAGCCCACTTGAGCATGTATCTTGTAGATTATGTGTAATTTAATAAATCATACTTTCCTGAGCATGCATTCTGTTGACCATGGAGCCTTTTGAATTTGAACGACTCTGAGAATGACACGCTTCAGAAAATGTATCCCCAAGACCATGGGATATCTTCCTGTGTGACATCTTGAGCTTCATCAATCTGAGAATGGACCCTTCGAAATATGGAATCAGTGAGCCCCGTCATTTCTAAGCATATCCCTAGGAATCCTTGACCTGTACATCCATGGAATGCTGCCATAATTCCCTTGATCCTAGTTCACCCTGAGAATATACCTGTGTGGTTTTGAGTAACAACATACAAGTACCTTCCTGAGTATGGAGGCTTTGAAGGCCGACGCCTCTAATCATGTATTCTGTGAATTTAAGCTACCGTGATCTTAAGCCCCTCTTGATCATGTATACCACCGATTGTGTATAAGACCAGGACATATAGTTTTCTAAGCATGGAAGGCCTGATCAGAGAGCTGGCTATGTACCTTCAGACCATAGAGCCTTCCTCACGGGCATGAACCCATGTGATTTTACAACATTTTGAGTACGCATGTCCTCTTATCATGGAAGCATTTTGAGAAATACCGACACTCAGCATCGACCCATGAGTGTTGAATATCCTGAGCAGAAAGGTCCGGGGATTATATACTCTTGATCATGGAATCCTTGGACGTGATCAATGATAAACAGCAACTCAAGAAGTGTGGACACTTCTGATCATGGGCAGCACTGAGAGTCAACTTCCTTCATTAGAGCCACTTTCCAGTATGTGCCTACTTGTTTATGCCCTGAATGTGTACCAGCATGAGCATCAAAACCCTCAGCATGAAGCCTACTGACCGTGACACACTGCTTTTTTAATCTCACTTGAATGCCACTTGAGAATACACCCACTTCTTGATGTTTAATGCCTGAACATGTAAAATTATGTGCATGGAAACATTTGAATAACGACCCACACTAAGAATAAAACACTCGTGATAATAAGTACCCTATCCCTGGCCCCTCTTGGGTGGATAACTTGAGGATCCACACTGTGAACATGGATTGCCTGAACGTGGAATCAATTTCCGCAAGCATATCTAACCATGAATCTAAGAAGAGAGGAGATTGCCGCTCATAGAATGCCGTGAGTACTAAATTCCTTGATTGTTTTTTGCCCAGAGAATGTTCTGTTGTGATTTTGTCTGAACCCTGTACATGTAAGTACTCGGACATGTAATCACTAATTGTAGACAGTTGTTCTCCTGCCTTGCTTTGATGTTAATCTCCCTTCTAGTTAGTTCCCTTTGAGCATGTACCGTCTTGATTATATGTTCCATCTGAACATGTACATTGCTGAGCATGGATTCTGCTGTGCATGGAACCATTTGCATATGGACCCCTCTAAGGATAATGCACTTTGGATAATGAAACGCCCTAACCATGCTCATGTGGAACATCCCGAGCTTCAACAACCTGAGCATGGACCCTCCTGAACATGGAATCAATGAGCACAAAAACATCTAAGCATGTACCAAGAACCAGAAGTGTCCACACTTCTTGAGTTGCTGTTCATGGGATTCTGTAAGTATTAATTTCTTTGGCCCTTGTTTCCTCTGAGAATGTTCTTTTCTGATTTTTGTGTAACCCTGTACATGTACCTTCTTGAGCATGAAACCCCTCATTGTAGACTCTCCTGATCATGGCTTGCTTTGATATTCATCTCCCCTTAACATAGCCCCACTTGAGTATGTATCCTCTACATTATGTGTAATATAATAACTCATACTTTCCTGAGCGTGGAGTCTACTGACCTCGGAGCCTTTTTAATTGGAATGGCTCTGAGAATGACACACTTCAGAAAATGTAGCCCCTAGGCCATGGAATGTCTTCCAGTGGGACATCCTGAGCTTAAACAATCTGAGAATGGCCCCTTCTGTACATGGAATCAATGAGCCCCGTCATTTCTAAGCACACACCTAGGAATCCTTGATGTGTACATCATGGAATGCTGCAATCATTTCCTTGATCCTAGTTCATCCTGAGAATATACCTGTGTGATTTTGTGTAACAACAAACAAGTACCTTCCTGAGCACGGAGGCTCTAACATGCGACCCATCTAAACATGCATTCTGTGAATTTAAACTACCGTGATCTTAGTCCCTCTGGATTCTGTATACCACTGATTGTGTTTAAGAACAGGATATGTGGTTTTCTGAGCATGGAAGGCCTGAGCAGAGAGCTGGCTATGTACCTTCAGACCATAGACCCGTCCCCATGGTCGTGAACCCATGTGATCCTACACCATTCTGAATATGGATGTGCTCTTCTAATGCAACCATTCTGAGAAAACCGACACTCAACATGGACCCATGAGTGTGGAATATCCTGAACATAAAGGTCCAGGGAATATACACTCTTGATCATGCAATCCTTGGGCGTAATCAATGATAAACAGCAACTCAAGAAGTGTGGACACTTCTGATCAGGGGCTGCACTAAGAACCGACTTGTCTAATTGGAGATGCTTTCCATATGTACCTACTTGCTTATGCCATGAATGTGTACCAGCCTGAGCATGAACCCTACCGACTGGGACATACTACTATTTCAATCTCACTTGAATATCGCGCCACTTGAGAATATACCCTCTTCTTGATGTTTAGTGCCTGAACATGTAAAATTATGCGCATGGACACGTTTGAATAATGACCCACACTAAGAGTGAAACACTCCTGACAATAAACACCCTATCCATGGCCTCTGTTGTGTGGATAACTTGAGGATTAACGTCATGAACATGAATCTCCTGAACATGGAATCAATGACCACAATGACACCTAAGCATGAATCTTCGAAGAAGAGTGGACATTTCTGTTCATGGAATTCTGTAAGTATGAATTTCCCTGATTGTTGTTTACCTAGAGAATGTTCTGTTGTGATTTTATGGAACCCCTTTCCTTGTACCTTCCTGATCATGAATCCTCTAATTGTCTCTTCCCTTAATCATGGCTTGCTTTGATTGTAACCTCCCCTTAACACAGCCCCACTTGAGCATGTATCCTCTTGATTGTGTTTGATATAATAACTCATACTTTCTTGAGCGTTGATTCTGCTGAGCATGTAGCCTTTTGAATGTGAACGACTCTGAGAATGACACGCTTCAGAAAATGTACCCACAAGAACATGGAATGTTTTCCTGTGGGACATCCTGAGCTTAAAGAATCTGAGAAAGGACCCTTCTGAACATGGAATCACGCACTGAAGTCATTTCTAAGCATATCCATAGAATTGTTGGCGTAAATGCATGGAATTCTGTCATTTCCTTGATCTTAGTTCATCCTGGGACTGTACCATTGTGAATTTGTGTAACAACATCCGAGTACCTTCCTGAGCATGGACGCTCTTAATTGTCCATCCCCCTAATCATGTATTCTGTGAATCTAAACTACCGTGATCTTAGCCCCTCTTGATCACGTATAACACTGATCATGCATAACAACTGAAAATGTTCTTCCCGGCCCCTGAGCGGCAACCTGGCTGACTCTGTTACTTCAGACCGTAGACCCTACCTCATGAGCATGAAGCCATGGGACCCGACACCTTTCTGAATATGAATATCCTCTGATAATGGAGCCATTTTGAGAAACCCCAACACTCTGCATGGACCAATGAGTGTGGAATATCCTGAACATAAACGTTCAAGGAATATACACTCTTGATCATGGAATCCTTGTGTGTAGTCAGTGATACACAGAAACTCAATAAGCATGGACTCTTCTGATGATGGACTGCCCTAAGAATCTACTTCCCTAATTAGAGCCAATTTCCAAGTATCTACTTGGTAGTTTATCCTCTGTATGTGTACCAGCCTGAGCATCAAAACCCTCCGTAAGGAGCCTACTGACCGTGACATACTTCGATTTGAATCTCCCTTGAATATCACGTCACTTGAGCATATACTCTCTTCTTGATATTTAATACTGCTAAACATGTAAATTCTGTGCATGAAAACGTTTCAGTAAGGACACACACTGAGAATAAAACGCTTAGGAGAACAAACAGCTTACCCATGGCCACTCTAGTGTGGATAACTTGAGGATAAACACCGGGGACATGGATCCCCTGAACGTGGAATGAATGACCTCAATTACGTGTATGCATGAATGTAAGAAGAGTGGACATTTTTCAATTGGAATCCTGTAAGTATGAATTTCCTTGATCCTAGTTTAACTTGGAAATGTTATTTTGCGGTTTTGTGTAATCCCTTTTCCTGTACCTTCGTTTGCATGAAAAGCCTAATTGTATATTCCCCTGATCCTGACCTTCTTTGATTGTAACCTCCCCTTAATGTAGCCCACTTGAGCATGTATCTTGTAGATTATGTGTAATTTAATAAATCATACTTTCCTGAGCATGCATTCTGTTGACCATGGAGCCTTTTGAATTTGAACGACTCTGAGAATGACACGCTTCAGAAAATGTATCCCCAAGACCATGGGATATCTTCCTGTGTGACATCTTGAGCTTCATCAATCTGAGAATGGACCCTTCGAAATATGGAATCAGTGAGCCCCGTCATTTCTAAGCATATCCCTAGGAATCCTTGACCTGTACATCCATGGAATGCTGCCATAATTCCCTTGATCCTAGTTCACCCTGAGAATATACCTGTGTGGTTTTGAGTAACAACATACAAGTACCTTCCTGAGTATGGAGGCTTTGAAGGCCGACGCCTCTAATCATGTATTCTGTGAATTTAAGCTACCGTGATCTTAAGCCCCTCTTGATCATGTATACCACCGATTGTGTATAAGACCAGGACATATAGTTTTCTAAGCATGGAAGGCCTGATCAGAGAGCTGGCTATGTACCTTCAGACCATAGAGCCTTCCTCACGGGCATGAACCCATGTGATTTTACAACATTTTGAGTACGCATGTCCTCTTATCATGGAAGCATTTTGAGAAATACCGACACTCAGCATCGACCCATGAGTGTTGAATATCCTGAGCAGAAAGGTCCGGGGATTATATACTCTTGATCATGGAATCCTTGGACGTGATCAATGATAAACAGCAACTCAAGAAGTGTGGACACTTCTGATCATGGGCAGCACTGAGAGTCAACTTCCTTCATTAGAGCCACTTTCCAGTATGTGCCTACTTGTTTATGCCCTGAATGTGTACCAGCATGAGCATCAAAACCCTCAGCATGAAGCCTACTGACCGTGACACACTGCTTTTTTAATCTCACTTGAATGCCACTTGAGAATACACCCACTTCTTGATGTTTAATGCCTGAACATGTAAAATTATGTGCATGGAAACATTTGAATAACGACCCACACTAAGAATAAAACACTCGTGATAATAAGTACCCTATCCCTGGCCCCTCTTGGGTGGATAACTTGAGGATCCACACTGTGAACATGGATTGCCTGAACGTGGAATCAATTTCCGCAAGCATATCTAACCATGAATCTAAGAAGAGAGGAGATTGCCGCTCATAGAATGCCGTGAGTACTAAATTCCTTGATTGTTTTTTGCCCAGAGAATGTTCTGTTGTGATTTTGTCTGAACCCTGTACATGTAAGTACTCGGACATGTAATCACTAATTGTAGACAGTTGTTCTCCTGCCTTGCTTTGATGTTAATCTCCCTTCTAGTTAGTTCCCTTTGAGCATGTACCGTCTTGATTATATGTTCCATCTGAACATGTACATTGCTGAGCATGGATTCTGCTGTGCATGGAACCATTTGCATATGGACCCCTCTAAGGATAATGCACTTTGGATAATGAAACGCCCTAACCATGCTCATGTGGAACATCCCGAGCTTCAACAACCTGAGCATGGACCCTCCTGAACATGGAATCAATGAGCACAAAAACATCTAAGCATGTACCAAGAACCAGAAGTGTCCACACTTCTTGAGTTGCTGTTCATGGGATTCTGTAAGTATTAATTTCTTTGGCCCTTGTTTCCTCTGAGAATGTTCTTTTCTGATTTTTGTGTAACCCTGTACATGTACCTTCTTGAGCATGAAACCCCTCATTGTAGACTCTCCTGATCATGGCTTGCTTTGATATTCATCTCCCCTTAACATAGCCCCACTTGAGTATGTATCCTCTACATTATGTGTAATATAATAACTCATACTTTCCTGAGCGTGGAGTCTACTGACCTCGGAGCCTTTTTAATTGGAATGGCTCTGAGAATGACACACTTCAGAAAATGTAGCCCCTAGGCCATGGAATGTCTTCCAGTGGGACATCCTGAGCTTAAACAATCTGAGAATGGCCCCTTCTGTACATGGAATCAATGAGCCCCGTCATTTCTAAGCACACACCTAGGAATCCTTGATGTGTACATCATGGAATGCTGCAATCATTTCCTTGATCCTAGTTCATCCTGAGAATATACCTGTGTGATTTTGTGTAACAACAAACAAGTACCTTCCTGAGCACGGAGGCTCTAACATGCGACCCATCTAAACATGCATTCTGTGAATTTAAACTACCGTGATCTTAGTCCCTCTGGATTCTGTATACCACTGATTGTGTTTAAGAACAGGATATGTGGTTTTCTGAGCATGGAAGGCCTGAGCAGAGAGCTGGCTATGTACCTTCAGACCATAGACCCGTCCCCATGGTCGTGAACCCATGTGATCCTACACCATTCTGAATATGGATGTGCTCTTCTAATGCAACCATTCTGAGAAAACCGACACTCAACATGGACCCATGAGTGTGGAATATCCTGAACATAAAGGTCCAGGGAATATACACTCTTGATCATGCAATCCTTGGGCGTAATCAATGATAAACAGCAACTCAAGAAGTGTGGACACTTCTGATCAGGGGCTGCACTAAGAACCGACTTGTCTAATTGGAGATGCTTTCCATATGTACCTACTTGCTTATGCCATGAATGTGTACCAGCCTGAGCATGAACCCTACCGACTGGGACATACTACTATTTCAATCTCACTTGAATATCGCGCCACTTGAGAATATACCCTCTTCTTGATGTTTAGTGCCTGAACATGTAAAATTATGCGCATGGACACGTTTGAATAATGACCCACACTAAGAGTGAAACACTCCTGACAATAAACACCCTATCCATGGCCTCTGTTGTGTGGATAACTTGAGGATTAACGTCATGAACATGAATCTCCTGAACATGGAATCAATGACCACAATGACACCTAAGCATGAATCTTCGAAGAAGAGTGGACATTTCTGTTCATGGAATTCTGTAAGTATGAATTTCCCTGATTGTTGTTTACCTAGAGAATGTTCTGTTGTGATTTTATGGAACCCCTTTCCTTGTACCTTCCTGATCATGAATCCTCTAATTGTCTCTTCCCTTAATCATGGCTTGCTTTGATTGTAACCTCCCCTTAACACAGCCCCACTTGAGCATGTATCCTCTTGATTGTGTTTGATATAATAACTCATACTTTCTTGAGCGTTGATTCTGCTGAGCATGTAGCCTTTTGAATGTGAACGACTCTGAGAATGACACGCTTCAGAAAATGTACCCACAAGAACATGGAATGTTTTCCTGTGGGACATCCTGAGCTTAAAGAATCTGAGAAAGGACCCTTCTGAACATGGAATCACGCACTGAAGTCATTTCTAAGCATATCCATAGAATTGTTGGCGTAAATGCATGGAATTCTGTCATTTCCTTGATCTTAGTTCATCCTGGGACTGTACCATTGTGAATTTGTGTAACAACATCCGAGTACCTTCCTGAGCATGGACGCTCTTAATTGTCCATCCCCCTAATCATGTATTCTGTGAATCTAAACTACCGTGATCTTAGCCCCTCTTGATCACGTATAACACTGATCATGCATAACAACTGAAAATGTTCTTCCCGGCCCCTGAGCGGCAACCTGGCTGACTCTGTTACTTCAGACCGTAGACCCTACCTCATGAGCATGAAGCCATGGGACCCGACACCTTTCTGAATATGAATATCCTCTGATAATGGAGCCATTTTGAGAAACCCCAACACTCTGCATGGACCAATGAGTGTGGAATATCCTGAACATAAACGTTCAAGGAATATACACTCTTGATCATGGAATCCTTGTGTGTAGTCAGTGATACACAGAAACTCAATAAGCATGGACTCTTCTGATGATGGACTGCCCTAAGAATCTACTTCCCTAATTAGAGCCAATTTCCAAGTATCTACTTGGTAGTTTATCCTCTGTATGTGTACCAGCCTGAGCATCAAAACCCTCCGTAAGGAGCCTACTGACCGTGACATACTTCGATTTGAATCTCCCTTGAATATCACGTCACTTGAGCATATACTCTCTTCTTGATATTTAATACTGCTAAACATGTAAATTCTGTGCATGAAAACGTTTCAGTAAGGACACACACTGAGAATAAAACACTTAGGAGAACAAACAGCTTACCCATGGCCACTCTAGTGTGGATAACTTGAGGATAAACACCGGGGACATGGATCCCCTGAACGTGGAATGAATGACCTCAATTACGTGTATGCATGAATGTAAGAAGAGTGGACATTTTTCAATTGGAATCCTGTAAGTATGAATTTCCTTGATCCTAGTTTAACTTGGAAATGTTATTTTGCGGTTTTGTGTAATCCCTTTTCCTGTACCTTCGTTTGCATGAAAAGCCTAATTGTATATTCCCCTGATCCTGACCTTCTTTGATTGTAACCTCCCCTTAATGTAGCCCACTTGAGCATGTATCTTGTAGATTATGTGTAATTTAATAAATCATACTTTCCTGAGCATGCATTCTGTTGACCATGGAGCCTTTTGAATTTGAACGACTCTGAGAATGACACGCTTCAGAAAATGTATCCCCAAGACCATGGGATATCTTCCTGTGTGACATCTTGAGCTTCATCAATCTGAGAATGGACCCTTCGAAATATGGAATCAGTGAGCCCCGTCATTTCTAAGCATATCCCTAGGAATCCTTGACCTGTACATCCATGGAATGCTGCCATAATTCCCTTGATCCTAGTTCACCCTGAGAATATACCTGTGTGGTTTTGAGTAACAACATACAAGTACCTTCCTGAGTATGGAGGCTTTGAAGGCCGACGCCTCTAATCATGTATTCTGTGAATTTAAGCTACCGTGATCTTAAGCCCCTCTTGATCATGTATACCACCGATTGTGTATAAGACCAGGACATATAGTTTTCTAAGCATGGAAGGCCTGATCAGAGAGCTGGCTATGTACCTTCAGACCATAGAGCCTTCCTCACGGGCATGAACCCATGTGATTTTACAACATTTTGAGTACGCATGTCCTCTTATCATGGAAGCATTTTGAGAAATACCGACACTCAGCATCGACCCATGAGTGTTGAATATCCTGAGCAGAAAGGTCCGGGGATTATATACTCTTGATCATGGAATCCTTGGACGTGATCAATGATAAACAGCAACTCAAGAAGTGTGGACACTTCTGATCATGGGCAGCACTGAGAGTCAACTTCCTTCATTAGAGCCACTTTCCAGTATGTGCCTACTTGTTTATGCCCTGAATGTGTACCAGCATGAGCATCAAAACCCTCAGCATGAAGCCTACTGACCGTGACACACTGCTTTTTTAATCTCACTTGAATGCCACTTGAGAATACACCCACTTCTTGATGTTTAATGCCTGAACATGTAAAATTATGTGCATGGAAACATTTGAATAACGACCCACACTAAGAATAAAACACTCGTGATAATAAGTACCCTATCCCTGGCCCCTCTTGGGTGGATAACTTGAGGATCCACACTGTGAACATGGATTGCCTGAACGTGGAATCAATTTCCGCAAGCATATCTAACCATGAATCTAAGAAGAGAGGAGATTGCCGCTCATAGAATGCCGTGAGTACTAAATTCCTTGATTGTTTTTTGCCCAGAGAATGTTCTGTTGTGATTTTGTCTGAACCCTGTACATGTAAGTACTCGGACATGTAATCACTAATTGTAGACAGTTGTTCTCCTGCCTTGCTTTGATGTTAATCTCCCTTCTAGTTAGTTCCCTTTGAGCATGTACCGTCTTGATTATATGTTCCATCTGAACATGTACATTGCTGAGCATGGATTCTGCTGTGCATGGAACCATTTGCATATGGACCCCTCTAAGGATAATGCACTTTGGATAATGAAACGCCCTAACCATGCTCATGTGGAACATCCCGAGCTTCAACAACCTGAGCATGGACCCTCCTGAACATGGAATCAATGAGCACAAAAACATCTAAGCATGTACCAAGAACCAGAAGTGTCCACACTTCTTGAGTTGCTGTTCATGGGATTCTGTAAGTATTAATTTCTTTGGCCCTTGTTTCCTCTGAGAATGTTCTTTTCTGATTTTTGTGTAACCCTGTACATGTACCTTCTTGAGCATGAAACCCCTCATTGTAGACTCTCCTGATCATGGCTTGCTTTGATATTCATCTCCCCTTAACATAGCCCCACTTGAGTATGTATCCTCTACATTATGTGTAATATAATAACTCATACTTTCCTGAGCGTGGAGTCTACTGACCTCGGAGCCTTTTTAATTGGAATGGCTCTGAGAATGACACACTTCAGAAAATGTAGCCCCTAGGCCATGGAATGTCTTCCAGTGGGACATCCTGAGCTTAAACAATCTGAGAATGGCCCCTTCTGTACATGGAATCAATGAGCCCCGTCATTTCTAAGCACACACCTAGGAATCCTTGATGTGTACATCATGGAATGCTGCAATCATTTCCTTGATCCTAGTTCATCCTGAGAATATACCTGTGTGATTTTGTGTAACAACAAACAAGTACCTTCCTGAGCACGGAGGCTCTAACATGCGACCCATCTAAACATGCATTCTGTGAATTTAAACTACCGTGATCTTAGTCCCTCTGGATTCTGTATACCACTGATTGTGTTTAAGAACAGGATATGTGGTTTTCTGAGCATGGAAGGCCTGAGCAGAGAGCTGGCTATGTACCTTCAGACCATAGACCCGTCCCCATGGTCGTGAACCCATGTGATCCTACACCATTCTGAATATGGATGTGCTCTTCTAATGCAACCATTCTGAGAAAACCGACACTCAACATGGACCCATGAGTGTGGAATATCCTGAACATAAAGGTCCAGGGAATATACACTCTTGATCATGCAATCCTTGGGCGTAATCAATGATAAACAGCAACTCAAGAAGTGTGGACACTTCTGATCAGGGGCTGCACTAAGAACCGACTTGTCTAATTGGAGATGCTTTCCATATGTACCTACTTGCTTATGCCATGAATGTGTACCAGCCTGAGCATGAACCCTACCGACTGGGACATACTACTATTTCAATCTCACTTGAATATCGCGCCACTTGAGAATATACCCTCTTCTTGATGTTTAGTGCCTGAACATGTAAAATTATGCGCATGGACACGTTTGAATAATGACCCACACTAAGAGTGAAACACTCCTGACAATAAACACCCTATCCATGGCCTCTGTTGTGTGGATAACTTGAGGATTAACGTCATGAACATGAATCTCCTGAACATGGAATCAATGACCACAATGACACCTAAGCATGAATCTTCGAAGAAGAGTGGACATTTCTGTTCATGGAATTCTGTAAGTATGAATTTCCCTGATTGTTGTTTACCTAGAGAATGTTCTGTTGTGATTTTATGGAACCCCTTTCCTTGTACCTTCCTGATCATGAATCCTCTAATTGTCTCTTCCCTTAATCATGGCTTGCTTTGATTGTAACCTCCCCTTAACACAGCCCCACTTGAGCATGTATCCTCTTGATTGTGTTTGATATAATAACTCATACTTTCTTGAGCGTTGATTCTGCTGAGCATGTAGCCTTTTGAATGTGAACGACTCTGAGAATGACACGCTTCAGAAAATGTACCCACAAGAACATGGAATGTTTTCCTGTGGGACATCCTGAGCTTAAAGAATCTGAGAAAGGACCCTTCTGAACATGGAATCACGCACTGAAGTCATTTCTAAGCATATCCATAGAATTGTTGGCGTAAATGCATGGAATTCTGTCATTTCCTTGATCTTAGTTCATCCTGGGACTGTACCATTGTGAATTTGTGTAACAACATCCGAGTACCTTCCTGAGCATGGACGCTCTTAATTGTCCATCCCCCTAATCATGTATTCTGTGAATCTAAACTACCGTGATCTTAGCCCCTCTTGATCACGTATAACACTGATCATGCATAACAACTGAAAATGTTCTTCCCGGCCCCTGAGCGGCAACCTGGCTGACTCTGTTACTTCAGACCGTAGACCCTACCTCATGAGCATGAAGCCATGGGACCCGACACCTTTCTGAATATGAATATCCTCTGATAATGGAGCCATTTTGAGAAACCCCAACACTCTGCATGGACCAATGAGTGTGGAATATCCTGAACATAAACGTTCAAGGAATATACACTCTTGATCATGGAATCCTTGTGTGTAGTCAGTGATACACAGAAACTCAATAAGCATGGACTCTTCTGATGATGGACTGCCCTAAGAATCTACTTCCCTAATTAGAGCCAATTTCCAAGTATCTACTTGGTAGTTTATCCTCTGTATGTGTACCAGCCTGAGCATCAAAACCCTCCGTAAGGAGCCTACTGACCGTGACATACTTCGATTTGAATCTCCCTTGAATATCACGTCACTTGAGCATATACTCTCTTCTTGATATTTAATACTGCTAAACATGTAAATTCTGTGCATGAAAACGTTTCAGTAAGGACACACACTGAGAATAAAACACTTAGGAGAACAAACAGCTTACCCATGGCCACTCTAGTGTGGATAACTTGAGGATAAACACCGGGGACATGGATCCCCTGAACGTGGAATGAATGACCTCAATTACGTGTATGCATGAATGTAAGAAGAGTGGACATTTTTCAATTGGAATCCTGTAAGTATGAATTTCCTTGATCCTAGTTTAACTTGGAAATGTTATTTTGCGGTTTTGTGTAATCCCTTTTCCTGTACCTTCGTTTGCATGAAAAGCCTAATTGTATATTCCCCTGATCCTGACCTTCTTTGATTGTAACCTCCCCTTAATGTAGCCCACTTGAGCATGTATCTTGTAGATTATGTGTAATTTAATAAATCATACTTTCCTGAGCATGCATTCTGTTGACCATGGAGCCTTTTGAATTTGAACGACTCTGAGAATGACACGCTTCAGAAAATGTATCCCCAAGACCATGGGATATCTTCCTGTGTGACATCTTGAGCTTCATCAATCTGAGAATGGACCCTTCGAAATATGGAATCAGTGAGCCCCGTCATTTCTAAGCATATCCCTAGGAATCCTTGACCTGTACATCCATGGAATGCTGCCATAATTCCCTTGATCCTAGTTCACCCTGAGAATATACCTGTGTGGTTTTGAGTAACAACATACAAGTACCTTCCTGAGTATGGAGGCTTTGAAGGCCGACGCCTCTAATCATGTATTCTGTGAATTTAAGCTACCGTGATCTTAAGCCCCTCTTGATCATGTATACCACCGATTGTGTATAAGACCAGGACATATAGTTTTCTAAGCATGGAAGGCCTGATCAGAGAGCTGGCTATGTACCTTCAGACCATAGAGCCTTCCTCACGGGCATGAACCCATGTGATTTTACAACATTTTGAGTACGCATGTCCTCTTATCATGGAAGCATTTTGAGAAATACCGACACTCAGCATCGACCCATGAGTGTTGAATATCCTGAGCAGAAAGGTCCGGGGATTATATACTCTTGATCATGGAATCCTTGGACGTGATCAATGATAAACAGCAACTCAAGAAGTGTGGACACTTCTGATCATGGGCAGCACTGAGAGTCAACTTCCTTCATTAGAGCCACTTTCCAGTATGTGCCTACTTGTTTATGCCCTGAATGTGTACCAGCATGAGCATCAAAACCCTCAGCATGAAGCCTACTGACCGTGACACACTGCTTTTTTAATCTCACTTGAATGCCACTTGAGAATACACCCACTTCTTGATGTTTAATGCCTGAACATGTAAAATTATGTGCATGGAAACATTTGAATAACGACCCACACTAAGAATAAAACACTCGTGATAATAAGTACCCTATCCCTGGCCCCTCTTGGGTGGATAACTTGAGGATCCACACTGTGAACATGGATTGCCTGAACGTGGAATCAATTTCCGCAAGCATATCTAACCATGAATCTAAGAAGAGAGGAGATTGCCGCTCATAGAATGCCGTGAGTACTAAATTCCTTGATTGTTTTTTGCCCAGAGAATGTTCTGTTGTGATTTTGTCTGAACCCTGTACATGTAAGTACTCGGACATGTAATCACTAATTGTAGACAGTTGTTCTCCTGCCTTGCTTTGATGTTAATCTCCCTTCTAGTTAGTTCCCTTTGAGCATGTACCGTCTTGATTATATGTTCCATCTGAACATGTACATTGCTGAGCATGGATTCTGCTGTGCATGGAACCATTTGCATATGGACCCCTCTAAGGATAATGCACTTTGGATAATGAAACGCCCTAACCATGCTCATGTGGAACATCCCGAGCTTCAACAACCTGAGCATGGACCCTCCTGAACATGGAATCAATGAGCACAAAAACATCTAAGCATGTACCAAGAACCAGAAGTGTCCACACTTCTTGAGTTGCTGTTCATGGGATTCTGTAAGTATTAATTTCTTTGGCCCTTGTTTCCTCTGAGAATGTTCTTTTCTGATTTTTGTGTAACCCTGTACATGTACCTTCTTGAGCATGAAACCCCTCATTGTAGACTCTCCTGATCATGGCTTGCTTTGATATTCATCTCCCCTTAACATAGCCCCACTTGAGTATGTATCCTCTACATTATGTGTAATATAATAACTCATACTTTCCTGAGCGTGGAGTCTACTGACCTCGGAGCCTTTTTAATTGGAATGGCTCTGAGAATGACACACTTCAGAAAATGTAGCCCCTAGGCCATGGAATGTCTTCCAGTGGGACATCCTGAGCTTAAACAATCTGAGAATGGCCCCTTCTGTACATGGAATCAATGAGCCCCGTCATTTCTAAGCACACACCTAGGAATCCTTGATGTGTACATCATGGAATGCTGCAATCATTTCCTTGATCCTAGTTCATCCTGAGAATATACCTGTGTGATTTTGTGTAACAACAAACAAGTACCTTCCTGAGCACGGAGGCTCTAACATGCGACCCATCTAAACATGCATTCTGTGAATTTAAACTACCGTGATCTTAGTCCCTCTGGATTCTGTATACCACTGATTGTGTTTAAGAACAGGATATGTGGTTTTCTGAGCATGGAAGGCCTGAGCAGAGAGCTGGCTATGTACCTTCAGACCATAGACCCGTCCCCATGGTCGTGAACCCATGTGATCCTACACCATTCTGAATATGGATGTGCTCTTCTAATGCAACCATTCTGAGAAAACCGACACTCAACATGGACCCATGAGTGTGGAATATCCTGAACATAAAGGTCCAGGGAATATACACTCTTGATCATGCAATCCTTGGGCGTAATCAATGATAAACAGCAACTCAAGAAGTGTGGACACTTCTGATCAGGGGCTGCACTAAGAACCGACTTGTCTAATTGGAGATGCTTTCCATATGTACCTACTTGCTTATGCCATGAATGTGTACCAGCCTGAGCATGAACCCTACCGACTGGGACATACTACTATTTCAATCTCACTTGAATATCGCGCCACTTGAGAATATACCCTCTTCTTGATGTTTAGTGCCTGAACATGTAAAATTATGCGCATGGACACGTTTGAATAATGACCCACACTAAGAGTGAAACACTCCTGACAATAAACACCCTATCCATGGCCTCTGTTGTGTGGATAACTTGAGGATTAACGTCATGAACATGAATCTCCTGAACATGGAATCAATGACCACAATGACACCTAAGCATGAATCTTCGAAGAAGAGTGGACATTTCTGTTCATGGAATTCTGTAAGTATGAATTTCCCTGATTGTTGTTTACCTAGAGAATGTTCTGTTGTGATTTTATGGAACCCCTTTCCTTGTACCTTCCTGATCATGAATCCTCTAATTGTCTCTTCCCTTAATCATGGCTTGCTTTGATTGTAACCTCCCCTTAACACAGCCCCACTTGAGCATGTATCCTCTTGATTGTGTTTGATATAATAACTCATACTTTCTTGAGCGTTGATTCTGCTGAGCATGTAGCCTTTTGAATGTGAACGACTCTGAGAATGACACGCTTCAGAAAATGTACCCACAAGAACATGGAATGTTTTCCTGTGGGACATCCTGAGCTTAAAGAATCTGAGAAAGGACCCTTCTGAACATGGAATCACGCACTGAAGTCATTTCTAAGCATATCCATAGAATTGTTGGCGTAAATGCATGGAATTCTGTCATTTCCTTGATCTTAGTTCATCCTGGGACTGTACCATTGTGAATTTGTGTAACAACATCCGAGTACCTTCCTGAGCATGGACGCTCTTAATTGTCCATCCCCCTAATCATGTATTCTGTGAATCTAAACTACCGTGATCTTAGCCCCTCTTGATCACGTATAACACTGATCATGCATAACAACTGAAAATGTTCTTCCCGGCCCCTGAGCGGCAACCTGGCTGACTCTGTTACTTCAGACCGTAGACCCTACCTCATGAGCATGAAGCCATGGGACCCGACACCTTTCTGAATATGAATATCCTCTGATAATGGAGCCATTTTGAGAAACCCCAACACTCTGCATGGACCAATGAGTGTGGAATATCCTGAACATAAACGTTCAAGGAATATACACTCTTGATCATGGAATCCTTGTGTGTAGTCAGTGATACACAGAAACTCAATAAGCATGGACTCTTCTGATGATGGACTGCCCTAAGAATCTACTTCCCTAATTAGAGCCAATTTCCAAGTATCTACTTGGTAGTTTATCCTCTGTATGTGTACCAGCCTGAGCATCAAAACCCTCCGTAAGGAGCCTACTGACCGTGACATACTTCGATTTGAATCTCCCTTGAATATCACGTCACTTGAGCATATACTCTCTTCTTGATATTTAATACTGCTAAACATGTAAATTCTGTGCATGAAAACGTTTCAGTAAGGACACACACTGAGAATAAAACACTTAGGAGAACAAACAGCTTACCCATGGCCACTCTAGTGTGGATAACTTGAGGATAAACACCGGGGACATGGATCCCCTGAACGTGGAATGAATGACCTCAATTACGTGTATGCATGAATGTAAGAAGAGTGGACATTTTTCAATTGGAATCCTGTAAGTATGAATTTCCTTGATCCTAGTTTAACTTGGAAATGTTATTTTGCGGTTTTGTGTAATCCCTTTTCCTGTACCTTCGTTTGCATGAAAAGCCTAATTGTATATTCCCCTGATCCTGACCTTCTTTGATTGTAACCTCCCCTTAATGTAGCCCACTTGAGCATGTATCTTGTAGATTATGTGTAATTTAATAAATCATACTTTCCTGAGCATGCATTCTGTTGACCATGGAGCCTTTTGAATTTGAACGACTCTGAGAATGACACGCTTCAGAAAATGTATCCCCAAGACCATGGGATATCTTCCTGTGTGACATCTTGAGCTTCATCAATCTGAGAATGGACCCTTCGAAATATGGAATCAGTGAGCCCCGTCATTTCTAAGCATATCCCTAGGAATCCTTGACCTGTACATCCATGGAATGCTGCCATAATTCCCTTGATCCTAGTTCACCCTGAGAATATACCTGTGTGGTTTTGAGTAACAACATACAAGTACCTTCCTGAGTATGGAGGCTTTGAAGGCCGACGCCTCTAATCATGTATTCTGTGAATTTAAGCTACCGTGATCTTAAGCCCCTCTTGATCATGTATACCACCGATTGTGTATAAGACCAGGACATATAGTTTTCTAAGCATGGAAGGCCTGATCAGAGAGCTGGCTATGTACCTTCAGACCATAGAGCCTTCCTCACGGGCATGAACCCATGTGATTTTACAACATTTTGAGTACGCATGTCCTCTTATCATGGAAGCATTTTGAGAAATACCGACACTCAGCATCGACCCATGAGTGTTGAATATCCTGAGCAGAAAGGTCCGGGGATTATATACTCTTGATCATGGAATCCTTGGACGTGATCAATGATAAACAGCAACTCAAGAAGTGTGGACACTTCTGATCATGGGCAGCACTGAGAGTCAACTTCCTTCATTAGAGCCACTTTCCAGTATGTGCCTACTTGTTTATGCCCTGAATGTGTACCAGCATGAGCATCAAAACCCTCAGCATGAAGCCTACTGACCGTGACACACTGCTTTTTTAATCTCACTTGAATGCCACTTGAGAATACACCCACTTCTTGATGTTTAATGCCTGAACATGTAAAATTATGTGCATGGAAACATTTGAATAACGACCCACACTAAGAATAAAACACTCGTGATAATAAGTACCCTATCTCTGGCCCCTCTTGGGTGGATAACTTGAGGATCCACACTGTGAACATGGATTGCCTGAACGTGGAATCAATTTCCGCAAGCATATCTAACCATGAATCTAAGAAGAGAGGAGATTGCCGCTCATAGAATGCCGTGAGTACTAAATTCCTTGATTGTTTTTTGCCCAGAGAATGTTCTGTTGTGATTTTGTCTGAACCCTGTACATGTAAGTACTCGGACATGTAATCACTAATTGTAGACAGTTGTTCTCCTGCCTTGCTTTGATGTTAATCTCCCTTCTAGTTAGTTCCCTTTGAGCATGTACCGTCTTGATTATATGTTCCATCTGAACATGTACATTGCTGAGCATGGATTCTGCTGTGCATGGAACCATTTGCATATGGACCCCTCTAAGGATAATGCACTTTGGATAATGAAACGCCCTAACCATGCTCATGTGGAACATCCCGAGCTTCAACAACCTGAGCATGGACCCTCCTGAACATGGAATCAATGAGCACAAAAACATCTAAGCATGTACCAAGAACCAGAAGTGTCCACACTTCTTGAGTTGCTGTTCATGGGATTCTGTAAGTATTAATTTCTTTGGCCCTTGTTTCCTCTGAGAATGTTCTTTTCTGATTTTTGTGTAACCCTGTACATGTACCTTCTTGAGCATGAAACCCCTCATTGTAGACTCTCCTGATCATGGCTTGCTTTGATATTCATCTCCCCTTAACATAGCCCCACTTGAGTATGTATCCTCTACATTATGTGTAATATAATAACTCATACTTTCCTGAGCGTGGAGTCTACTGACCTCGGAGCCTTTTTAATTGGAATGGCTCTGAGAATGACACACTTCAGAAAATGTAGCCCCTAGGCCATGGAATGTCTTCCAGTGGGACATCCTGAGCTTAAACAATCTGAGAATGGCCCCTTCTGTACATGGAATCAATGAGCCCCGTCATTTCTAAGCACACACCTAGGAATCCTTGATGTGTACATCATGGAATGCTGCAATCATTTCCTTGATCCTAGTTCATCCTGAGAATATACCTGTGTGATTTTGTGTAACAACAAACAAGTACCTTCCTGAGCACGGAGGCTCTAACATGCGACCCATCTAAACATGCATTCTGTGAATTTAAACTACCGTGATCTTAGTCCCTCTGGATTCTGTATACCACTGATTGTGTTTAAGAACAGGATATGTGGTTTTCTGAGCATGGAAGGCCTGAGCAGAGAGCTGGCTATGTACCTTCAGACCATAGACCCGTCCCCATGGTCGTGAACCCATGTGATCCTACACCATTCTGAATATGGATGTGCTCTTCTAATGCAACCATTCTGAGAAAACCGACACTCAACATGGACCCATGAGTGTGGAATATCCTGAACATAAAGGTCCAGGGAATATACACTCTTGATCATGCAATCCTTGGGCGTAATCAATGATAAACAGCAACTCAAGAAGTGTGGACACTTCTGATCAGGGGCTGCACTAAGAACCGACTTGTCTAATTGGAGATGCTTTCCATATGTACCTACTTGCTTATGCCATGAATGTGTACCAGCCTGAGCATGAACCCTACCGACTGGGACATACTACTATTTCAATCTCACTTGAATATCGCGCCACTTGAGAATATACCCTCTTCTTGATGTTTAGTGCCTGAACATGTAAAATTATGCGCATGGACACGTTTGAATAATGACCCACACTAAGAGTGAAACACTCCTGACAATAAACACCCTATCCATGGCCTCTGTTGTGTGGATAACTTGAGGATTAACGTCATGAACATGAATCTCCTGAACATGGAATCAATGACCACAATGACACCTAAGCATGAATCTTCGAAGAAGAGTGGACATTTCTGTTCATGGAATTCTGTAAGTATGAATTTCCCTGATTGTTGTTTACCTAGAGAATGTTCTGTTGTGATTTTATGGAACCCCTTTCCTTGTACCTTCCTGATCATGAATCCTCTAATTGTCTCTTCCCTTAATCATGGCTTGCTTTGATTGTAACCTCCCCTTAACACAGCCCCACTTGAGCATGTATCCTCTTGATTGTGTTTGATATAATAACTCATACTTTCTTGAGCGTTGATTCTGCTGAGCATGTAGCCTTTTGAATGTGAACGACTCTGAGAATGACACGCTTCAGAAAATGTACCCACAAGAACATGGAATGTTTTCCTGTGGGACATCCTGAGCTTAAAGAATCTGAGAAAGGACCCTTCTGAACATGGAATCACGCACTGAAGTCATTTCTAAGCATATCCATAGAATTGTTGGCGTAAATGCATGGAATTCTGTCATTTCCTTGATCTTAGTTCATCCTGGGACTGTACCATTGTGAATTTGTGTAACAACATCCGAGTACCTTCCTGAGCATGGACGCTCTTAATTGTCCATCCCCCTAATCATGTATTCTGTGAATCTAAACTACCGTGATCTTAGCCCCTCTTGATCACGTATAACACTGATCATGCATAACAACTGAAAATGTTCTTCCCGGCCCCTGAGCGGCAACCTGGCTGACTCTGTTACTTCAGACCGTAGACCCTACCTCATGAGCATGAAGCCATGGGACCCGACACCTTTCTGAATATGAATATCCTCTGATAATGGAGCCATTTTGAGAAACCCCAACACTCTGCATGGACCAATGAGTGTGGAATATCCTGAACATAAACGTTCAAGGAATATACACTCTTGATCATGGAATCCTTGTGTGTAGTCAGTGATACACAGAAACTCAATAAGCATGGACTCTTCTGATGATGGACTGCCCTAAGAATCTACTTCCCTAATTAGAGCCAATTTCCAAGTATCTACTTGGTAGTTTATCCTCTGTATGTGTACCAGCCTGAGCATCAAAACCCTCCGTAAGGAGCCTACTGACCGTGACATACTTCGATTTGAATCTCCCTTGAATATCACGTCACTTGAGCATATACTCTCTTCTTGATATTTAATACTGCTAAACATGTAAATTCTGTGCATGAAAACGTTTCAGTAAGGACACACACTGAGAATAAAACACTTAGGAGAACAAACAGCTTACCCATGGCCACTCTAGTGTGGATAACTTGAGGATAAACACCGGGGACATGGATCCCCTGAACGTGGAATGAATGACCTCAATTACGTGTATGCATGAATGTAAGAAGAGTGGACATTTTTCAATTGGAATCCTGTAAGTATGAATTTCCTTGATCCTAGTTTAACTTGGAAATGTTATTTTGCGGTTTTGTGTAATCCCTTTTCCTGTACCTTCGTTTGCATGAAAAGCCTAATTGTATATTCCCCTGATCCTGACCTTCTTTGATTGTAACCTCCCCTTAATGTAGCCCACTTGAGCATGTATCTTGTAGATTATGTGTAATTTAATAAATCATACTTTCCTGAGCATGCATTCTGTTGACCATGGAGCCTTTTGAATTTGAACGACTCTGAGAATGACACGCTTCAGAAAATGTATCCCCAAGACCATGGGATATCTTCCTGTGTGACATCTTGAGCTTCATCAATCTGAGAATGGACCCTTCGAAATATGGAATCAGTGAGCCCCGTCATTTCTAAGCATATCCCTAGGAATCCTTGACCTGTACATCCATGGAATGCTGCCATAATTCCCTTGATCCTAGTTCACCCTGAGAATATACCTGTGTGGTTTTGAGTAACAACATACAAGTACCTTCCTGAGTATGGAGGCTTTGAAGGCCGACGCCTCTAATCATGTATTCTGTGAATTTAAGCTACCGTGATCTTAAGCCCCTCTTGATCATGTATACCACCGATTGTGTATAAGACCAGGACATATAGTTTTCTAAGCATGGAAGGCCTGATCAGAGAGCTGGCTATGTACCTTCAGACCATAGAGCCTTCCTCACGGGCATGAACCCATGTGATTTTACAACATTTTGAGTACGCATGTCCTCTTATCATGGAAGCATTTTGAGAAATACCGACACTCAGCATCGACCCATGAGTGTTGAATATCCTGAGCAGAAAGGTCCGGGGATTATATACTCTTGATCATGGAATCCTTGGACGTGATCAATGATAAACAGCAACTCAAGAAGTGTGGACACTTCTGATCATGGGCAGCACTGAGAGTCAACTTCCTTCATTAGAGCCACTTTCCAGTATGTGCCTACTTGTTTATGCCCTGAATGTGTACCAGCATGAGCATCAAAACCCTCAGCATGAAGCCTACTGACCGTGACACACTGCTTTTTTAATCTCACTTGAATGCCACTTGAGAATACACCCACTTCTTGATGTTTAATGCCTGAACATGTAAAATTATGTGCATGGAAACATTTGAATAACGACCCACACTAAGAATAAAACACTCGTGATAATAAGTACCCTATCTCTGGCCCCTCTTGGGTGGATAACTTGAGGATCCACACTGTGAACATGGATTGCCTGAACGTGGAATCAATTTCCGCAAGCATATCTAACCATGAATCTAAGAAGAGAGGAGATTGCCGCTCATAGAATGCCGTGAGTACTAAATTCCTTGATTGTTTTTTGCCCAGAGAATGTTCTGTTGTGATTTTGTCTGAACCCTGTACATGTAAGTACTCGGACATGTAATCACTAATTGTAGACAGTTGTTCTCCTGCCTTGCTTTGATGTTAATCTCCCTTCTAGTTAGTTCCCTTTGAGCATGTACCGTCTTGATTATATGTTCCATCTGAACATGTACATTGCTGAGCATGGATTCTGCTGTGCATGGAACCATTTGCATATGGACCCCTCTAAGGATAATGCACTTTGGATAATGAAACGCCCTAACCATGCTCATGTGGAACATCCCGAGCTTCAACAACCTGAGCATGGACCCTCCTGAACATGGAATCAATGAGCACAAAAACATCTAAGCATGTACCAAGAACCAGAAGTGTCCACACTTCTTGAGTTGCTGTTCATGGGATTCTGTAAGTATTAATTTCTTTGGCCCTTGTTTCCTCTGAGAATGTTCTTTTCTGATTTTTGTGTAACCCTGTACATGTACCTTCTTGAGCATGAAACCCCTCATTGTAGACTCTCCTGATCATGGCTTGCTTTGATATTCATCTCCCCTTAACATAGCCCCACTTGAGTATGTATCCTCTACATTATGTGTAATATAATAACTCATACTTTCCTGAGCGTGGAGTCTACTGACCTCGGAGCCTTTTTAATTGGAATGGCTCTGAGAATGACACACTTCAGAAAATGTAGCCCCTAGGCCATGGAATGTCTTCCAGTGGGACATCCTGAGCTTAAACAATCTGAGAATGGCCCCTTCTGTACATGGAATCAATGAGCCCCGTCATTTCTAAGCACACACCTAGGAATCCTTGATGTGTACATCATGGAATGCTGCAATCATTTCCTTGATCCTAGTTCATCCTGAGAATATACCTGTGTGATTTTGTGTAACAACAAACAAGTACCTTCCTGAGCACGGAGGCTCTAACATGCGACCCATCTAAACATGCATTCTGTGAATTTAAACTACCGTGATCTTAGTCCCTCTGGATTCTGTATACCACTGATTGTGTTTAAGAACAGGATATGTGGTTTTCTGAGCATGGAAGGCCTGAGCAGAGAGCTGGCTATGTACCTTCAGACCATAGACCCGTCCCCATGGTCGTGAACCCATGTGATCCTACACCATTCTGAATATGGATGTGCTCTTCTAATGCAACCATTCTGAGAAAACCGACACTCAACATGGACCCATGAGTGTGGAATATCCTGAACATAAAGGTCCAGGGAATATACACTCTTGATCATGCAATCCTTGGGCGTAATCAATGATAAACAGCAACTCAAGAAGTGTGGACACTTCTGATCAGGGGCTGCACTAAGAACCGACTTGTCTAATTGGAGATGCTTTCCATATGTACCTACTTGCTTATGCCATGAATGTGTACCAGCCTGAGCATGAACCCTACCGACTGGGACATACTACTATTTCAATCTCACTTGAATATCGCGCCACTTGAGAATATACCCTCTTCTTGATGTTTAGTGCCTGAACATGTAAAATTATGCGCATGGACACGTTTGAATAATGACCCACACTAAGAGTGAAACACTCCTGACAATAAACACCCTATCCATGGCCTCTGTTGTGTGGATAACTTGAGGATTAACGTCATGAACATGAATCTCCTGAACATGGAATCAATGACCACAATGACACCTAAGCATGAATCTTCGAAGAAGAGTGGACATTTCTGTTCATGGAATTCTGTAAGTATGAATTTCCCTGATTGTTGTTTACCTAGAGAATGTTCTGTTGTGATTTTATGGAACCCCTTTCCTTGTACCTTCCTGATCATGAATCCTCTAATTGTCTCTTCCCTTAATCATGGCTTGCTTTGATTGTAACCTCCCCTTAACACAGCCCCACTTGAGCATGTATCCTCTTGATTGTGTTTGATATAATAACTCATACTTTCTTGAGCGTTGATTCTGCTGAGCATGTAGCCTTTTGAATGTGAACGACTCTGAGAATGACACGCTTCAGAAAATGTACCCACAAGAACATGGAATGTTTTCCTGTGGGACATCCTGAGCTTAAAGAATCTGAGAAAGGACCCTTCTGAACATGGAATCACGCACTGAAGTCATTTCTAAGCATATCCATAGAATTGTTGGCGTAAATGCATGGAATTCTGTCATTTCCTTGATCTTAGTTCATCCTGGGACTGTACCATTGTGAATTTGTGTAACAACATCCGAGTACCTTCCTGAGCATGGACGCTCTTAATTGTCCATCCCCCTAATCATGTATTCTGTGAATCTAAACTACCGTGATCTTAGCCCCTCTTGATCACGTATAACACTGATCATGCATAACAACTGAAAATGTTCTTCCCGGCCCCTGAGCGGCAACCTGGCTGACTCTGTTACTTCAGACCGTAGACCCTACCTCATGAGCATGAAGCCATGGGACCCGACACCTTTCTGAATATGAATATCCTCTGATAATGGAGCCATTTTGAGAAACCCCAACACTCTGCATGGACCAATGAGTGTGGAATATCCTGAACATAAACGTTCAAGGAATATACACTCTTGATCATGGAATCCTTGTGTGTAGTCAGTGATACACAGAAACTCAATAAGCATGGACTCTTCTGATGATGGACTGCCCTAAGAATCTACTTCCCTAATTAGAGCCAATTTCCAAGTATCTACTTGGTAGTTTATCCTCTGTATGTGTACCAGCCTGAGCATCAAAACCCTCCGTAAGGAGCCTACTGACCGTGACATACTTCGATTTGAATCTCCCTTGAATATCACGTCACTTGAGCATATACTCTCTTCTTGATATTTAATACTGCTAAACATGTAAATTCTGTGCATGAAAACGTTTCAGTAAGGACACACACTGAGAATAAAACACTTAGGAGAACAAACAGCTTACCCATGGCCACTCTAGTGTGGATAACTTGAGGATAAACACCGGGGACATGGATCCCCTGAACGTGGAATGAATGACCTCAATTACGTGTATGCATGAATGTAAGAAGAGTGGACATTTTTCAATTGGAATCCTGTAAGTATGAATTTCCTTGATCCTAGTTTAACTTGGAAATGTTATTTTGCGGTTTTGTGTAATCCCTTTTCCTGTACCTTCGTTTGCATGAAAAGCCTAATTGTATATTCCCCTGATCCTGACCTTCTTTGATTGTAACCTCCCCTTAATGTAGCCCACTTGAGCATGTATCTTGTAGATTATGTGTAATTTAATAAATCATACTTTCCTGAGCATGCATTCTGTTGACCATGGAGCCTTTTGAATTTGAACGACTCTGAGAATGACACGCTTCAGAAAATGTATCCCCAAGACCATGGGATATCTTCCTGTGTGACATCTTGAGCTTCATCAATCTGAGAATGGACCCTTCGAAATATGGAATCAGTGAGCCCCGTCATTTCTAAGCATATCCCTAGGAATCCTTGACCTGTACATCCATGGAATGCTGCCATAATTCCCTTGATCCTAGTTCACCCTGAGAATATACCTGTGTGGTTTTGAGTAACAACATACAAGTACCTTCCTGAGTATGGAGGCTTTGAAGGCCGACGCCTCTAATCATGTATTCTGTGAATTTAAGCTACCGTGATCTTAAGCCCCTCTTGATCATGTATACCACCGATTGTGTATAAGACCAGGACATATAGTTTTCTAAGCATGGAAGGCCTGATCAGAGAGCTGGCTATGTACCTTCAGACCATAGAGCCTTCCTCACGGGCATGAACCCATGTGATTTTACAACATTTTGAGTACGCATGTCCTCTTATCATGGAAGCATTTTGAGAAATACCGACACTCAGCATCGACCCATGAGTGTTGAATATCCTGAGCAGAAAGGTCCGGGGATTATATACTCTTGATCATGGAATCCTTGGACGTGATCAATGATAAACAGCAACTCAAGAAGTGTGGACACTTCTGATCATGGGCAGCACTGAGAGTCAACTTCCTTCATTAGAGCCACTTTCCAGTATGTGCCTACTTGTTTATGCCCTGAATGTGTACCAGCATGAGCATCAAAACCCTCAGCATGAAGCCTACTGACCGTGACACACTGCTTTTTTAATCTCACTTGAATGCCACTTGAGAATACACCCACTTCTTGATGTTTAATGCCTGAACATGTAAAATTATGTGCATGGAAACATTTGAATAACGACCCACACTAAGAAAAAAACACTCGTGATAATAAGTACCCTATCTCTGGCCCCTCTTGGGTGGATAACTTGAGGATCCACACTGTGAACATGGATTGCCTGAACGTGGAATCAATTTCCGCAAGCATATCTAACCATGAATCTAAGAAGAGAGGAGATTGCCGCTCATAGAATGCCGTGAGTACTAAATTCCTTGATTGTTTTTTGCCCAGAGAATGTTCTGTTGTGATTTTGTCTGAACCCTGTACATGTAAGTACTCGGACATGTAATCACTAATTGTAGACAGTTGTTCTCCTGCCTTGCTTTGATGTTAATCTCCCTTCTAGTTAGTTCCCTTTGAGCATGTACCGTCTTGATTATATGTTCCATCTGAACATGTACATTGCTGAGCATGGATTCTGCTGTGCATGGAACCATTTGCATATGGACCCCTCTAAGGATAATGCACTTTGGATAATGAAACGCCCTAACCATGCTCATGTGGAACATCCCGAGCTTCAACAACCTGAGCATGGACCCTCCTGAACATGGAATCAATGAGCACAAAAACATCTAAGCATGTACCAAGAACCAGAAGTGTCCACACTTCTTGAGTTGCTGTTCATGGGATTCTGTAAGTATTAATTTCTTTGGCCCTTGTTTCCTCTGAGAATGTTCTTTTCTGATTTTTGTGTAACCCTGTACATGTACCTTCTTGAGCATGAAACCCCTCATTGTAGACTCTCCTGATCATGGCTTGCTTTGATATTCATCTCCCCTTAACATAGCCCCACTTGAGTATGTATCCTCTACATTATGTGTAATATAATAACTCATACTTTCCTGAGCGTGGAGTCTACTGACCTCGGAGCCTTTTTAATTGGAATGGCTCTGAGAATGACACACTTCAGAAAATGTAGCCCCTAGGCCATGGAATGTCTTCCAGTGGGACATCCTGAGCTTAAACAATCTGAGAATGGCCCCTTCTGTACATGGAATCAATGAGCCCCGTCATTTCTAAGCACACACCTAGGAATCCTTGATGTGTACATCATGGAATGCTGCAATCATTTCCTTGATCCTAGTTCATCCTGAGAATATACCTGTGTGATTTTGTGTAACAACAAACAAGTACCTTCCTGAGCACGGAGGCTCTAACATGCGACCCATCTAAACATGCATTCTGTGAATTTAAACTACCGTGATCTTAGTCCCTCTGGATTCTGTATACCACTGATTGTGTTTAAGAACAGGATATGTGGTTTTCTGAGCATGGAAGGCCTGAGCAGAGAGCTGGCTATGTACCTTCAGACCATAGACCCGTCCCCATGGTCGTGAACCCATGTGATCCTACACCATTCTGAATATGGATGTGCTCTTCTAATGCAACCATTCTGAGAAAACCGACACTCAACATGGACCCATGAGTGTGGAATATCCTGAACATAAAGGTCCAGGGAATATACACTCTTGATCATGCAATCCTTGGGCGTAATCAATGATAAACAGCAACTCAAGAAGTGTGGACACTTCTGATCAGGGGCTGCACTAAGAACCGACTTGTCTAATTGGAGATGCTTTCCATATGTACCTACTTGCTTATGCCATGAATGTGTACCAGCCTGAGCATGAACCCTACCGACTGGGACATACTACTATTTCAATCTCACTTGAATATCGCGCCACTTGAGAATATACCCTCTTCTTGATGTTTAGTGCCTGAACATGTAAAATTATGCGCATGGACACGTTTGAATAATGACCCACACTAAGAGTGAAACACTCCTGACAATAAACACCCTATCCATGGCCTCTGTTGTGTGGATAACTTGAGGATTAACGTCATGAACATGAATCTCCTGAACATGGAATCAATGACCACAATGACACCTAAGCATGAATCTTCGAAGAAGAGTGGACATTTCTGTTCATGGAATTCTGTAAGTATGAATTTCCCTGATTGTTGTTTACCTAGAGAATGTTCTGTTGTGATTTTATGGAACCCCTTTCCTTGTACCTTCCTGATCATGAATCCTCTAATTGTCTCTTCCCTTAATCATGGCTTGCTTTGATTGTAACCTCCCCTTAACACAGCCCCACTTGAGCATGTATCCTCTTGATTGTGTTTGATATAATAACTCATACTTTCTTGAGCGTTGATTCTGCTGAGCATGTAGCCTTTTGAATGTGAACGACTCTGAGAATGACACGCTTCAGAAAATGTACCCACAAGAACATGGAATGTTTTCCTGTGGGACATCCTGAGCTTAAAGAATCTGAGAAAGGACCCTTCTGAACATGGAATCACGCACTGAAGTCATTTCTAAGCATATCCATAGAATTGTTGGCGTAAATGCATGGAATTCTGTCATTTCCTTGATCTTAGTTCATCCTGGGACTGTACCATTGTGAATTTGTGTAACAACATCCGAGTACCTTCCTGAGCATGGACGCTCTTAATTGTCCATCCCCCTAATCATGTATTCTGTGAATCTAAACTACCGTGATCTTAGCCCCTCTTGATCACGTATAACACTGATCATGCATAACAACTGAAAATGTTCTTCCCGGCCCCTGAGCGGCAACCTGGCTGACTCTGTTACTTCAGACCGTAGACCCTACCTCATGAGCATGAAGCCATGGGACCCGACACCTTTCTGAATATGAATATCCTCTGATAATGGAGCCATTTTGAGAAACCCCAACACTCTGCATGGACCAATGAGTGTGGAATATCCTGAACATAAACGTTCAAGGAATATACACTCTTGATCATGGAATCCTTGTGTGTAGTCAGTGATACACAGAAACTCAATAAGCATGGACTCTTCTGATGATGGACTGCCCTAAGAATCTACTTCCCTAATTAGAGCCAATTTCCAAGTATCTACTTGGTAGTTTATCCTCTGTATGTGTACCAGCCTGAGCATCAAAACCCTCCGTAAGGAGCCTACTGACCGTGACATACTTCGATTTGAATCTCCCTTGAATATCACGTCACTTGAGCATATACTCTCTTCTTGATATTTAATACTGCTAAACATGTAAATTCTGTGCATGAAAACGTTTCAGTAAGGACACACACTGAGAATAAAACACTTAGGAGAACAAACAGCTTACCCATGGCCACTCTAGTGTGGATAACTTGAGGATAAACACCGGGGACATGGATCCCCTGAACGTGGAATGAATGACCTCAATTACGTGTATGCATGAATGTAAGAAGAGTGGACATTTTTCAATTGGAATCCTGTAAGTATGAATTTCCTTGATCCTAGTTTAACTTGGAAATGTTATTTTGCGGTTTTGTGTAATCCCTTTTCCTGTACCTTCGTTTGCATGAAAAGCCTAATTGTATATTCCCCTGATCCTGACCTTCTTTGATTGTAACCTCCCCTTAATGTAGCCCACTTGAGCATGTATCTTGTAGATTATGTGTAATTTAATAAATCATACTTTCCTGAGCATGCATTCTGTTGACCATGGAGCCTTTTGAATTTGAACGACTCTGAGAATGACACGCTTCAGAAAATGTATCCCCAAGACCATGGGATATCTTCCTGTGTGACATCTTGAGCTTCATCAATCTGAGAATGGACCCTTCGAAATATGGAATCAGTGAGCCCCGTCATTTCTAAGCATATCCCTAGGAATCCTTGACCTGTACATCCATGGAATGCTGCCATAATTCCCTTGATCCTAGTTCACCCTGAGAATATACCTGTGTGGTTTTGAGTAACAACATACAAGTACCTTCCTGAGTATGGAGGCTTTGAAGGCCGACGCCTCTAATCATGTATTCTGTGAATTTAAGCTACCGTGATCTTAAGCCCCTCTTGATCATGTATACCACCGATTGTGTATAAGACCAGGACATATAGTTTTCTAAGCATGGAAGGCCTGATCAGAGAGCTGGCTATGTACCTTCAGACCATAGAGCCTTCCTCACGGGCATGAACCCATGTGATTTTACAACATTTTGAGTACGCATGTCCTCTTATCATGGAAGCATTTTGAGAAATACCGACACTCAGCATCGACCCATGAGTGTTGAATATCCTGAGCAGAAAGGTCCGGGGATTATATACTCTTGATCATGGAATCCTTGGACGTGATCAATGATAAACAGCAACTCAAGAAGTGTGGACACTTCTGATCATGGGCAGCACTGAGAGTCAACTTCCTTCATTAGAGCCACTTTCCAGTATGTGCCTACTTGTTTATGCCCTGAATGTGTACCAGCATGAGCATCAAAACCCTCAGCATGAAGCCTACTGACCGTGACACACTGCTTTTTTAATCTCACTTGAATGCCACTTGAGAATACACCCACTTCTTGATGTTTAATGCCTGAACATGTAAAATTATGTGCATGGAAACATTTGAATAACGACCCACACTAAGAAAAAAACACTCGTGATAATAAGTACCCTATCTCTGGCCCCTCTTGGGTGGATAACTTGAGGATCCACACTGTGAACATGGATTGCCTGAACGTGGAATCAATTTCCGCAAGCATATCTAACCATGAATCTAAGAAGAGAGGAGATTGCCGCTCATAGAATGCCGTGAGTACTAAATTCCTTGATTGTTTTTTGCCCAGAGAATGTTCTGTTGTGATTTTGTCTGAACCCTGTACATGTAAGTACTCGGACATGTAATCACTAATTGTAGACAGTTGTTCTCCTGCCTTGCTTTGATGTTAATCTCCCTTCTAGTTAGTTCCCTTTGAGCATGTACCGTCTTGATTATATGTTCCATCTGAACATGTACATTGCTGAGCATGGATTCTGCTGTGCATGGAACCATTTGCATATGGACCCCTCTAAGGATAATGCACTTTGGATAATGAAACGCCCTAACCATGCTCATGTGGAACATCCCGAGCTTCAACAACCTGAGCATGGACCCTCCTGAACATGGAATCAATGAGCACAAAAACATCTAAGCATGTACCAAGAACCAGAAGTGTCCACACTTCTTGAGTTGCTGTTCATGGGATTCTGTAAGTATTAATTTCTTTGGCCCTTGTTTCCTCTGAGAATGTTCTTTTCTGATTTTTGTGTAACCCTGTACATGTACCTTCTTGAGCATGAAACCCCTCATTGTAGACTCTCCTGATCATGGCTTGCTTTGATATTCATCTCCCCTTAACATAGCCCCACTTGAGTATGTATCCTCTACATTATGTGTAATATAATAACTCATACTTTCCTGAGCGTGGAGTCTACTGACCTCGGAGCCTTTTTAATTGGAATGGCTCTGAGAATGACACACTTCAGAAAATGTAGCCCCTAGGCCATGGAATGTCTTCCAGTGGGACATCCTGAGCTTAAACAATCTGAGAATGGCCCCTTCTGTACATGGAATCAATGAGCCCCGTCATTTCTAAGCACACACCTAGGAATCCTTGATGTGTACATCATGGAATGCTGCAATCATTTCCTTGATCCTAGTTCATCCTGAGAATATACCTGTGTGATTTTGTGTAACAACAAACAAGTACCTTCCTGAGCACGGAGGCTCTAACATGCGACCCATCTAAACATGCATTCTGTGAATTTAAACTACCGTGATCTTAGTCCCTCTGGATTCTGTATACCACTGATTGTGTTTAAGAACAGGATATGTGGTTTTCTGAGCATGGAAGGCCTGAGCAGAGAGCTGGCTATGTACCTTCAGACCATAGACCCGTCCCCATGGTCGTGAACCCATGTGATCCTACACCATTCTGAATATGGATGTGCTCTTCTAATGCAACCATTCTGAGAAAACCGACACTCAACATGGACCCATGAGTGTGGAATATCCTGAACATAAAGGTCCAGGGAATATACACTCTTGATCATGCAATCCTTGGGCGTAATCAATGATAAACAGCAACTCAAGAAGTGTGGACACTTCTGATCAGGGGCTGCACTAAGAACCGACTTGTCTAATTGGAGATGCTTTCCATATGTACCTACTTGCTTATGCCATGAATGTGTACCAGCCTGAGCATGAACCCTACCGACTGGGACATACTACTATTTCAATCTCACTTGAATATCGCGCCACTTGAGAATATACCCTCTTCTTGATGTTTAGTGCCTGAACATGTAAAATTATGCGCATGGACACGTTTGAATAATGACCCACACTAAGAGTGAAACACTCCTGACAATAAACACCCTATCCATGGCCTCTGTTGTGTGGATAACTTGAGGATTAACGTCATGAACATGAATCTCCTGAACATGGAATCAATGACCACAATGACACCTAAGCATGAATCTTCGAAGAAGAGTGGACATTTCTGTTCATGGAATTCTGTAAGTATGAATTTCCCTGATTGTTGTTTACCTAGAGAATGTTCTGTTGTGATTTTATGGAACCCCTTTCCTTGTACCTTCCTGATCATGAATCCTCTAATTGTCTCTTCCCTTAATCATGGCTTGCTTTGATTGTAACCTCCCCTTAACACAGCCCCACTTGAGCATGTATCCTCTTGATTGTGTTTGATATAATAACTCATACTTTCTTGAGCGTTGATTCTGCTGAGCATGTAGCCTTTTGAATGTGAACGACTCTGAGAATGACACGCTTCAGAAAATGTACCCACAAGAACATGGAATGTTTTCCTGTGGGACATCCTGAGCTTAAAGAATCTGAGAAAGGACCCTTCTGAACATGGAATCACGCACTGAAGTCATTTCTAAGCATATCCATAGAATTGTTGGCGTAAATGCATGGAATTCTGTCATTTCCTTGATCTTAGTTCATCCTGGGACTGTACCATTGTGAATTTGTGTAACAACATCCGAGTACCTTCCTGAGCATGGACGCTCTTAATTGTCCATCCCCCTAATCATGTATTCTGTGAATCTAAACTACCGTGATCTTAGCCCCTCTTGATCACGTATAACACTGATCATGCATAACAACTGAAAATGTTCTTCCCGGCCCCTGAGCGGCAACCTGGCTGACTCTGTTACTTCAGACCGTAGACCCTACCTCATGAGCATGAAGCCATGGGACCCGACACCTTTCTGAATATGAATATCCTCTGATAATGGAGCCATTTTGAGAAACCCCAACACTCTGCATGGACCAATGAGTGTGGAATATCCTGAACATAAACGTTCAAGGAATATACACTCTTGATCATGGAATCCTTGTGTGTAGTCAGTGATACACAGAAACTCAATAAGCATGGACTCTTCTGATGATGGACTGCCCTAAGAATCTACTTCCCTAATTAGAGCCAATTTCCAAGTATCTACTTGGTAGTTTATCCTCTGTATGTGTACCAGCCTGAGCATCAAAACCCTCCGTAAGGAGCCTACTGACCGTGACATACTTCGATTTGAATCTCCCTTGAATATCACGTCACTTGAGCATATACTCTCTTCTTGATATTTAATACTGCTAAACATGTAAATTCTGTGCATGAAAACGTTTCAGTAAGGACACACACTGAGAATAAAACACTTAGGAGAACAAACAGCTTACCCATGGCCACTCTAGTGTGGATAACTTGAGGATAAACACCGGGGACATGGATCCCCTGAACGTGGAATGAATGACCTCAATTACGTGTATGCATGAATGTAAGAAGAGTGGACATTTTTCAATTGGAATCCTGTAAGTATGAATTTCCTTGATCCTAGTTTAACTTGGAAATGTTATTTTGCGGTTTTGTGTAATCCCTTTTCCTGTACCTTCGTTTGCATGAAAAGCCTAATTGTATATTCCCCTGATCCTGACCTTCTTTGATTGTAACCTCCCCTTAATGTAGCCCACTTGAGCATGTATCTTGTAGATTATGTGTAATTTAATAAATCATACTTTCCTGAGCATGCATTCTGTTGACCATGGAGCCTTTTGAATTTGAACGACTCTGAGAATGACACGCTTCAGAAAATGTATCCCCAAGACCATGGGATATCTTCCTGTGTGACATCTTGAGCTTCATCAATCTGAGAATGGACCCTTCGAAATATGGAATCAGTGAGCCCCGTCATTTCTAAGCATATCCCTAGGAATCCTTGACCTGTACATCCATGGAATGCTGCCATAATTCCCTTGATCCTAGTTCACCCTGAGAATATACCTGTGTGGTTTTGAGTAACAACATACAAGTACCTTCCTGAGTATGGAGGCTTTGAAGGCCGACGCCTCTAATCATGTATTCTGTGAATTTAAGCTACCGTGATCTTAAGCCCCTCTTGATCATGTATACCACCGATTGTGTATAAGACCAGGACATATAGTTTTCTAAGCATGGAAGGCCTGATCAGAGAGCTGGCTATGTACCTTCAGACCATAGAGCCTTCCTCACGGGCATGAACCCATGTGATTTTACAACATTTTGAGTACGCATGTCCTCTTATCATGGAAGCATTTTGAGAAATACCGACACTCAGCATCGACCCATGAGTGTTGAATATCCTGAGCAGAAAGGTCCGGGGATTATATACTCTTGATCATGGAATCCTTGGACGTGATCAATGATAAACAGCAACTCAAGAAGTGTGGACACTTCTGATCATGGGCAGCACTGAGAGTCAACTTCCTTCATTAGAGCCACTTTCCAGTATGTGCCTACTTGTTTATGCCCTGAATGTGTACCAGCATGAGCATCAAAACCCTCAGCATGAAGCCTACTGACCGTGACACACTGCTTTTTTAATCTCACTTGAATGCCACTTGAGAATACACCCACTTCTTGATGTTTAATGCCTGAACATGTAAAATTATGTGCATGGAAACATTTGAATAACGACCCACACTAAGAATAAAACACTCGTGATAATAAGTACCCTATCTCTGGCCCCTCTTGGGTGGATAACTTGAGGATCCACACTGTGAACATGGATTGCCTGAACGTGGAATCAATTTCCGCAAGCATATCTAACCATGAATCTAAGAAGAGAGGAGATTGCCGCTCATAGAATGCCGTGAGTACTAAATTCCTTGATTGTTTTTTGCCCAGAGAATGTTCTGTTGTGATTTTGTCTGAACCCTGTACATGTAAGTACTCGGACATGTAATCACTAATTGTAGACAGTTGTTCTCCTGCCTTGCTTTGATGTTAATCTCCCTTCTAGTTAGTTCCCTTTGAGCATGTACCGTCTTGATTATATGTTCCATCTGAACATGTACATTGCTGAGCATGGATTCTGCTGTGCATGGAACCATTTGCATATGGACCCCTCTAAGGATAATGCACTTTGGATAATGAAACGCCCTAACCATGCTCATGTGGAACATCCCGAGCTTCAACAACCTGAGCATGGACCCTCCTGAACATGGAATCAATGAGCACAAAAACATCTAAGCATGTACCAAGAACCAGAAGTGTCCACACTTCTTGAGTTGCTGTTCATGGGATTCTGTAAGTATTAATTTCTTTGGCCCTTGTTTCCTCTGAGAATGTTCTTTTCTGATTTTTGTGTAACCCTGTACATGTACCTTCTTGAGCATGAAACCCCTCATTGTAGACTCTCCTGATCATGGCTTGCTTTGATATTCATCTCCCCTTAACATAGCCCCACTTGAGTATGTATCCTCTACATTATGTGTAATATAATAACTCATACTTTCCTGAGCGTGGAGTCTACTGACCTCGGAGCCTTTTTAATTGGAATGGCTCTGAGAATGACACACTTCAGAAAATGTAGCCCCTAGGCCATGGAATGTCTTCCAGTGGGACATCCTGAGCTTAAACAATCTGAGAATGGCCCCTTCTGTACATGGAATCAATGAGCCCCGTCATTTCTAAGCACACACCTAGGAATCCTTGATGTGTACATCATGGAATGCTGCAATCATTTCCTTGATCCTAGTTCATCCTGAGAATATACCTGTGTGATTTTGTGTAACAACAAACAAGTACCTTCCTGAGCACGGAGGCTCTAACATGCGACCCATCTAAACATGCATTCTGTGAATTTAAACTACCGTGATCTTAGTCCCTCTGGATTCTGTATACCACTGATTGTGTTTAAGAACAGGATATGTGGTTTTCTGAGCATGGAAGGCCTGAGCAGAGAGCTGGCTATGTACCTTCAGACCATAGACCCGTCCCCATGGTCGTGAACCCATGTGATCCTACACCATTCTGAATATGGATGTGCTCTTCTAATGCAACCATTCTGAGAAAACCGACACTCAACATGGACCCATGAGTGTGGAATATCCTGAACATAAAGGTCCAGGGAATATACACTCTTGATCATGCAATCCTTGGGCGTAATCAATGATAAACAGCAACTCAAGAAGTGTGGACACTTCTGATCAGGGGCTGCACTAAGAACCGACTTGTCTAATTGGAGATGCTTTCCATATGTACCTACTTGCTTATGCCATGAATGTGTACCAGCCTGAGCATGAACCCTACCGACTGGGACATACTACTATTTCAATCTCACTTGAATATCGCGCCACTTGAGAATATACCCTCTTCTTGATGTTTAGTGCCTGAACATGTAAAATTATGCGCATGGACACGTTTGAATAATGACCCACACTAAGAGTGAAACACTCCTGACAATAAACACCCTATCCATGGCCTCTGTTGTGTGGATAACTTGAGGATTAACGTCATGAACATGAATCTCCTGAACATGGAATCAATGACCACAATGACACCTAAGCATGAATCTTCGAAGAAGAGTGGACATTTCTGTTCATGGAATTCTGTAAGTATGAATTTCCCTGATTGTTGTTTACCTAGAGAATGTTCTGTTGTGATTTTATGGAACCCCTTTCCTTGTACCTTCCTGATCATGAATCCTCTAATTGTCTCTTCCCTTAATCATGGCTTGCTTTGATTGTAACCTCCCCTTAACACAGCCCCACTTGAGCATGTATCCTCTTGATTGTGTTTGATATAATAACTCATACTTTCTTGAGCGTTGATTCTGCTGAGCATGTAGCCTTTTGAATGTGAACGACTCTGAGAATGACACGCTTCAGAAAATGTACCCACAAGAACATGGAATGTTTTCCTGTGGGACATCCTGAGCTTAAAGAATCTGAGAAAGGACCCTTCTGAACATGGAATCACGCACTGAAGTCATTTCTAAGCATATCCATAGAATTGTTGGCGTAAATGCATGGAATTCTGTCATTTCCTTGATCTTAGTTCATCCTGGGACTGTACCATTGTGAATTTGTGTAACAACATCCGAGTACCTTCCTGAGCATGGACGCTCTTAATTGTCCATCCCCCTAATCATGTATTCTGTGAATCTAAACTACCGTGATCTTAGCCCCTCTTGATCACGTATAACACTGATCATGCATAACAACTGAAAATGTTCTTCCCGGCCCCTGAGCGGCAACCTGGCTGACTCTGTTACTTCAGACCGTAGACCCTACCTCATGAGCATGAAGCCATGGGACCCGACACCTTTCTGAATATGAATATCCTCTGATAATGGAGCCATTTTGAGAAACCCCAACACTCTGCATGGACCAATGAGTGTGGAATATCCTGAACATAAACGTTCAAGGAATATACACTCTTGATCATGGAATCCTTGTGTGTAGTCAGTGATACACAGAAACTCAATAAGCATGGACTCTTCTGATGATGGACTGCCCTAAGAATCTACTTCCCTAATTAGAGCCAATTTCCAAGTATCTACTTGGTAGTTTATCCTCTGTATGTGTACCAGCCTGAGCATCAAAACCCTCCGTAAGGAGCCTACTGACCGTGACATACTTCGATTTGAATCTCCCTTGAATATCACGTCACTTGAGCATATACTCTCTTCTTGATATTTAATACTGCTAAACATGTAAATTCTGTGCATGAAAACGTTTCAGTAAGGACACACACTGAGAATAAAACACTTAGGAGAACAAACAGCTTACCCATGGCCACTCTAGTGTGGATAACTTGAGGATAAACACCGGGGACATGGATCCCCTGAACGTGGAATGAATGACCTCAATTACGTGTATGCATGAATGTAAGAAGAGTGGACATTTTTCAATTGGAATCCTGTAAGTATGAATTTCCTTGATCCTAGTTTAACTTGGAAATGTTATTTTGCGGTTTTGTGTAATCCCTTTTCCTGTACCTTCGTTTGCATGAAAAGCCTAATTGTATATTCCCCTGATCCTGACCTTCTTTGATTGTAACCTCCCCTTAATGTAGCCCACTTGAGCATGTATCTTGTAGATTATGTGTAATTTAATAAATCATACTTTCCTGAGCATGCATTCTGTTGACCATGGAGCCTTTTGAATTTGAACGACTCTGAGAATGACACGCTTCAGAAAATGTATCCCCAAGACCATGGGATATCTTCCTGTGTGACATCTTGAGCTTCATCAATCTGAGAATGGACCCTTCGAAATATGGAATCAGTGAGCCCCGTCATTTCTAAGCATATCCCTAGGAATCCTTGACCTGTACATCCATGGAATGCTGCCATAATTCCCTTGATCCTAGTTCACCCTGAGAATATACCTGTGTGGTTTTGAGTAACAACATACAAGTACCTTCCTGAGTATGGAGGCTTTGAAGGCCGACGCCTCTAATCATGTATTCTGTGAATTTAAGCTACCGTGATCTTAAGCCCCTCTTGATCATGTATACCACCGATTGTGTATAAGACCAGGACATATAGTTTTCTAAGCATGGAAGGCCTGATCAGAGAGCTGGCTATGTACCTTCAGACCATAGAGCCTTCCTCACGGGCATGAACCCATGTGATTTTACAACATTTTGAGTACGCATGTCCTCTTATCATGGAAGCATTTTGAGAAATACCGACACTCAGCATCGACCCATGAGTGTTGAATATCCTGAGCAGAAAGGTCCGGGGATTATATACTCTTGATCATGGAATCCTTGGACGTGATCAATGATAAACAGCAACTCAAGAAGTGTGGACACTTCTGATCATGGGCAGCACTGAGAGTCAACTTCCTTCATTAGAGCCACTTTCCAGTATGTGCCTACTTGTTTATGCCCTGAATGTGTACCAGCATGAGCATCAAAACCCTCAGCATGAAGCCTACTGACCGTGACACACTGCTTTTTTAATCTCACTTGAATGCCACTTGAGAATACACCCACTTCTTGATGTTTAATGCCTGAACATGTAAAATTATGTGCATGGAAACATTTGAATAACGACCCACACTAAGAATAAAACACTCGTGATAATAAGTACCCTATCCCTGGCCCCTCTTGGGTGGATAACTTGAGGATCCACACTGTGAACATGGATTGCCTGAACGTGGAATCAATTTCCGCAAGCATATCTAACCATGAATCTAAGAAGAGAGGAGATTGCCGCTCATAGAATGCCGTGAGTACTAAATTCCTTGATTGTTTTTTGCCCAGAGAATGTTCTGTTGTGATTTTGTCTGAACCCTGTACATGTAAGTACTCGGACATGTAATCACTAATTGTAGACAGTTGTTCTCCTGCCTTGCTTTGATGTTAATCTCCCTTCTAGTTAGTTCCCTTTGAGCATGTACCGTCTTGATTATATGTTCCATCTGAACATGTACATTGCTGAGCATGGATTCTGCTGTGCATGGAACCATTTGCATATGGACCCCTCTAAGGATAATGCACTTTGGATAATGAAACGCCCTAACCATGCTCATGTGGAACATCCCGAGCTTCAACAACCTGAGCATGGACCCTCCTGAACATGGAATCAATGAGCACAAAAACATCTAAGCATGTACCAAGAACCAGAAGTGTCCACACTTCTTGAGTTGCTGTTCATGGGATTCTGTAAGTATTAATTTCTTTGGCCCTTGTTTCCTCTGAGAATGTTCTTTTCTGATTTTTGTGTAACCCTGTACATGTACCTTCTTGAGCATGAAACCCCTCATTGTAGACTCTCCTGATCATGGCTTGCTTTGATATTCATCTCCCCTTAACATAGCCCCACTTGAGTATGTATCCTCTACATTATGTGTAATATAATAACTCATACTTTCCTGAGCGTGGAGTCTACTGACCTCGGAGCCTTTTTAATTGGAATGGCTCTGAGAATGACACACTTCAGAAAATGTAGCCCCTAGGCCATGGAATGTCTTCCAGTGGGACATCCTGAGCTTAAACAATCTGAGAATGGCCCCTTCTGTACATGGAATCAATGAGCCCCGTCATTTCTAAGCACACACCTAGGAATCCTTGATGTGTACATCATGGAATGCTGCAATCATTTCCTTGATCCTAGTTCATCCTGAGAATATACCTGTGTGATTTTGTGTAACAACAAACAAGTACCTTCCTGAGCACGGAGGCTCTAACATGCGACCCATCTAAACATGCATTCTGTGAATTTAAACTACCGTGATCTTAGTCCCTCTGGATTCTGTATACCACTGATTGTGTTTAAGAACAGGATATGTGGTTTTCTGAGCATGGAAGGCCTGAGCAGAGAGCTGGCTATGTACCTTCAGACCATAGACCCGTCCCCATGGTCGTGAACCCATGTGATCCTACACCATTCTGAATATGGATGTGCTCTTCTAATGCAACCATTCTGAGAAAACCGACACTCAACATGGACCCATGAGTGTGGAATATCCTGAACATAAAGGTCCAGGGAATATACACTCTTGATCATGCAATCCTTGGGCGTAATCAATGATAAACAGCAACTCAAGAAGTGTGGACACTTCTGATCAGGGGCTGCACTAAGAACCGACTTGTCTAATTGGAGATGCTTTCCATATGTACCTACTTGCTTATGCCATGAATGTGTACCAGCCTGAGCATGAACCCTACCGACTGGGACATACTACTATTTCAATCTCACTTGAATATCGCGCCACTTGAGAATATACCCTCTTCTTGATGTTTAGTGCCTGAACATGTAAAATTATGCGCATGGACACGTTTGAATAATGACCCACACTAAGAGTGAAACACTCCTGACAATAAACACCCTATCCATGGCCTCTGTTGTGTGGATAACTTGAGGATTAACGTCATGAACATGAATCTCCTGAACATGGAATCAATGACCACAATGACACCTAAGCATGAATCTTCGAAGAAGAGTGGACATTTCTGTTCATGGAATTCTGTAAGTATGAATTTCCCTGATTGTTGTTTACCTAGAGAATGTTCTGTTGTGATTTTATGGAACCCCTTTCCTTGTACCTTCCTGATCATGAATCCTCTAATTGTCTCTTCCCTTAATCATGGCTTGCTTTGATTGTAACCTCCCCTTAACACAGCCCCACTTGAGCATGTATCCTCTTGATTGTGTTTGATATAATAACTCATACTTTCTTGAGCGTTGATTCTGCTGAGCATGTAGCCTTTTGAATGTGAACGACTCTGAGAATGACACGCTTCAGAAAATGTACCCACAAGAACATGGAATGTTTTCCTGTGGGACATCCTGAGCTTAAAGAATCTGAGAAAGGACCCTTCTGAACATGGAATCACGCACTGAAGTCATTTCTAAGCATATCCATAGAATTGTTGGCGTAAATGCATGGAATTCTGTCATTTCCTTGATCTTAGTTCATCCTGGGACTGTACCATTGTGAATTTGTGTAACAACATCCGAGTACCTTCCTGAGCATGGACGCTCTTAATTGTCCATCCCCCTAATCATGTATTCTGTGAATCTAAACTACCGTGATCTTAGCCCCTCTTGATCACGTATAACACTGATCATGCATAACAACTGAAAATGTTCTTCCCGGCCCCTGAGCGGCAACCTGGCTGACTCTGTTACTTCAGACCGTAGACCCTACCTCATGAGCATGAAGCCATGGGACCCGACACCTTTCTGAATATGAATATCCTCTGATAATGGAGCCATTTTGAGAAACCCCAACACTCTGCATGGACCAATGAGTGTGGAATATCCTGAACATAAACGTTCAAGGAATATACACTCTTGATCATGGAATCCTTGTGTGTAGTCAGTGATACACAGAAACTCAATAAGCATGGACTCTTCTGATGATGGACTGCCCTAAGAATCTACTTCCCTAATTAGAGCCAATTTCCAAGTATCTACTTGGTAGTTTATCCTCTGTATGTGTACCAGCCTGAGCATCAAAACCCTCCGTAAGGAGCCTACTGACCGTGACATACTTCGATTTGAATCTCCCTTGAATATCACGTCACTTGAGCATATACTCTCTTCTTGATATTTAATACTGCTAAACATGTAAATTCTGTGCATGAAAACGTTTCAGTAAGGACACACACTGAGAATAAAACACTTAGGAGAACAAACAGCTTACCCATGGCCACTCTAGTGTGGATAACTTGAGGATAAACACCGGGGACATGGATCCCCTGAACGTGGAATGAATGACCTCAATTACGTGTATGCATGAATGTAAGAAGAGTGGACATTTTTCAATTGGAATCCTGTAAGTATGAATTTCCTTGATCCTAGTTTAACTTGGAAATGTTATTTTGCGGTTTTGTGTAATCCCTTTTCCTGTACCTTCGTTTGCATGAAAAGCCTAATTGTATATTCCCCTGATCCTGACCTTCTTTGATTGTAACCTCCCCTTAATGTAGCCCACTTGAGCATGTATCTTGTAGATTATGTGTAATTTAATAAATCATACTTTCCTGAGCATGCATTCTGTTGACCATGGAGCCTTTTGAATTTGAACGACTCTGAGAATGACACGCTTCAGAAAATGTATCCCCAAGACCATGGGATATCTTCCTGTGTGACATCTTGAGCTTCATCAATCTGAGAATGGACCCTTCGAAATATGGAATCAGTGAGCCCCGTCATTTCTAAGCATATCCCTAGGAATCCTTGACCTGTACATCCATGGAATGCTGCCATAATTCCCTTGATCCTAGTTCACCCTGAGAATATACCTGTGTGGTTTTGAGTAACAACATACAAGTACCTTCCTGAGTATGGAGGCTTTGAAGGCCGACGCCTCTAATCATGTATTCTGTGAATTTAAGCTACCGTGATCTTAAGCCCCTCTTGATCATGTATACCACCGATTGTGTATAAGACCAGGACATATAGTTTTCTAAGCATGGAAGGCCTGATCAGAGAGCTGGCTATGTACCTTCAGACCATAGAGCCTTCCTCACGGGCATGAACCCATGTGATTTTACAACATTTTGAGTACGCATGTCCTCTTATCATGGAAGCATTTTGAGAAATACCGACACTCAGCATCGACCCATGAGTGTTGAATATCCTGAGCAGAAAGGTCCGGGGATTATATACTCTTGATCATGGAATCCTTGGACGTGATCAATGATAAACAGCAACTCAAGAAGTGTGGACACTTCTGATCATGGGCAGCACTGAGAGTCAACTTCCTTCATTAGAGCCACTTTCCAGTATGTGCCTACTTGTTTATGCCCTGAATGTGTACCAGCATGAGCATCAAAACCCTCAGCATGAAGCCTACTGACCGTGACACACTGCTTTTTTAATCTCACTTGAATGCCACTTGAGAATACACCCACTTCTTGATGTTTAATGCCTGAACATGTAAAATTATGTGCATGGAAACATTTGAATAACGACCCACACTAAGAATAAAACACTCGTGATAATAAGTACCCTATCCCTGGCCCCTCTTGGGTGGATAACTTGAGGATCCACACTGTGAACATGGATTGCCTGAACGTGGAATCAATTTCCGCAAGCATATCTAACCATGAATCTAAGAAGAGAGGAGATTGCCGCTCATAGAATGCCGTGAGTACTAAATTCCTTGATTGTTTTTTGCCCAGAGAATGTTCTGTTGTGATTTTGTCTGAACCCTGTACATGTAAGTACTCGGACATGTAATCACTAATTGTAGACAGTTGTTCTCCTGCCTTGCTTTGATGTTAATCTCCCTTCTAGTTAGTTCCCTTTGAGCATGTACCGTCTTGATTATATGTTCCATCTGAACATGTACATTGCTGAGCATGGATTCTGCTGTGCATGGAACCATTTGCATATGGACCCCTCTAAGGATAATGCACTTTGGATAATGAAACGCCCTAACCATGCTCATGTGGAACATCCCGAGCTTCAACAACCTGAGCATGGACCCTCCTGAACATGGAATCAATGAGCACAAAAACATCTAAGCATGTACCAAGAACCAGAAGTGTCCACACTTCTTGAGTTGCTGTTCATGGGATTCTGTAAGTATTAATTTCTTTGGCCCTTGTTTCCTCTGAGAATGTTCTTTTCTGATTTTTGTGTAACCCTGTACATGTACCTTCTTGAGCATGAAACCCCTCATTGTAGACTCTCCTGATCATGGCTTGCTTTGATATTCATCTCCCCTTAACATAGCCCCACTTGAGTATGTATCCTCTACATTATGTGTAATATAATAACTCATACTTTCCTGAGCGTGGAGTCTACTGACCTCGGAGCCTTTTTAATTGGAATGGCTCTGAGAATGACACACTTCAGAAAATGTAGCCCCTAGGCCATGGAATGTCTTCCAGTGGGACATCCTGAGCTTAAACAATCTGAGAATGGCCCCTTCTGTACATGGAATCAATGAGCCCCGTCATTTCTAAGCACACACCTAGGAATCCTTGATGTGTACATCATGGAATGCTGCAATCATTTCCTTGATCCTAGTTCATCCTGAGAATATACCTGTGTGATTTTGTGTAACAACAAACAAGTACCTTCCTGAGCACGGAGGCTCTAACATGCGACCCATCTAAACATGCATTCTGTGAATTTAAACTACCGTGATCTTAGTCCCTCTGGATTCTGTATACCACTGATTGTGTTTAAGAACAGGATATGTGGTTTTCTGAGCATGGAAGGCCTGAGCAGAGAGCTGGCTATGTACCTTCAGACCATAGACCCGTCCCCATGGTCGTGAACCCATGTGATCCTACACCATTCTGAATATGGATGTGCTCTTCTAATGCAACCATTCTGAGAAAACCGACACTCAACATGGACCCATGAGTGTGGAATATCCTGAACATAAAGGTCCAGGGAATATACACTCTTGATCATGCAATCCTTGGGCGTAATCAATGATAAACAGCAACTCAAGAAGTGTGGACACTTCTGATCAGGGGCTGCACTAAGAACCGACTTGTCTAATTGGAGATGCTTTCCATATGTACCTACTTGCTTATGCCATGAATGTGTACCAGCCTGAGCATGAACCCTACCGACTGGGACATACTACTATTTCAATCTCACTTGAATATCGCGCCACTTGAGAATATACCCTCTTCTTGATGTTTAGTGCCTGAACATGTAAAATTATGCGCATGGACACGTTTGAATAATGACCCACACTAAGAGTGAAACACTCCTGACAATAAACACCCTATCCATGGCCTCTGTTGTGTGGATAACTTGAGGATTAACGTCATGAACATGAATCTCCTGAACATGGAATCAATGACCACAATGACACCTAAGCATGAATCTTCGAAGAAGAGTGGACATTTCTGTTCATGGAATTCTGTAAGTATGAATTTCCCTGATTGTTGTTTACCTAGAGAATGTTCTGTTGTGATTTTATGGAACCCCTTTCCTTGTACCTTCCTGATCATGAATCCTCTAATTGTCTCTTCCCTTAATCATGGCTTGCTTTGATTGTAACCTCCCCTTAACACAGCCCCACTTGAGCATGTATCCTCTTGATTGTGTTTGATATAATAACTCATACTTTCTTGAGCGTTGATTCTGCTGAGCATGTAGCCTTTTGAATGTGAACGACTCTGAGAATGACACGCTTCAGAAAATGTACCCACAAGAACATGGAATGTTTTCCTGTGGGACATCCTGAGCTTAAAGAATCTGAGAAAGGACCCTTCTGAACATGGAATCACGCACTGAAGTCATTTCTAAGCATATCCATAGAATTGTTGGCGTAAATGCATGGAATTCTGTCATTTCCTTGATCTTAGTTCATCCTGGGACTGTACCATTGTGAATTTGTGTAACAACATCCGAGTACCTTCCTGAGCATGGACGCTCTTAATTGTCCATCCCCCTAATCATGTATTCTGTGAATCTAAACTACCGTGATCTTAGCCCCTCTTGATCACGTATAACACTGATCATGCATAACAACTGAAAATGTTCTTCCCGGCCCCTGAGCGGCAACCTGGCTGACTCTGTTACTTCAGACCGTAGACCCTACCTCATGAGCATGAAGCCATGGGACCCGACACCTTTCTGAATATGAATATCCTCTGATAATGGAGCCATTTTGAGAAACCCCAACACTCTGCATGGACCAATGAGTGTGGAATATCCTGAACATAAACGTTCAAGGAATATACACTCTTGATCATGGAATCCTTGTGTGTAGTCAGTGATACACAGAAACTCAATAAGCATGGACTCTTCTGATGATGGACTGCCCTAAGAATCTACTTCCCTAATTAGAGCCAATTTCCAAGTATCTACTTGGTAGTTTATCCTCTGTATGTGTACCAGCCTGAGCATCAAAACCCTCCGTAAGGAGCCTACTGACCGTGACATACTTCGATTTGAATCTCCCTTGAATATCACGTCACTTGAGCATATACTCTCTTCTTGATATTTAATACTGCTAAACATGTAAATTCTGTGCATGAAAACGTTTCAGTAAGGACACACACTGAGAATAAAACACTTAGGAGAACAAACAGCTTACCCATGGCCACTCTAGTGTGGATAACTTGAGGATAAACACCGGGGACATGGATCCCCTGAACGTGGAATGAATGACCTCAATTACGTGTATGCATGAATGTAAGAAGAGTGGACATTTTTCAATTGGAATCCTGTAAGTATGAATTTCCTTGATCCTAGTTTAACTTGGAAATGTTATTTTGCGGTTTTGTGTAATCCCTTTTCCTGTACCTTCGTTTGCATGAAAAGCCTAATTGTATATTCCCCTGATCCTGACCTTCTTTGATTGTAACCTCCCCTTAATGTAGCCCACTTGAGCATGTATCTTGTAGATTATGTGTAATTTAATAAATCATACTTTCCTGAGCATGCATTCTGTTGACCATGGAGCCTTTTGAATTTGAACGACTCTGAGAATGACACGCTTCAGAAAATGTATCCCCAAGACCATGGGATATCTTCCTGTGTGACATCTTGAGCTTCATCAATCTGAGAATGGACCCTTCGAAATATGGAATCAGTGAGCCCCGTCATTTCTAAGCATATCCCTAGGAATCCTTGACCTGTACATCCATGGAATGCTGCCATAATTCCCTTGATCCTAGTTCACCCTGAGAATATACCTGTGTGGTTTTGAGTAACAACATACAAGTACCTTCCTGAGTATGGAGGCTTTGAAGGCCGACGCCTCTAATCATGTATTCTGTGAATTTAAGCTACCGTGATCTTAAGCCCCTCTTGATCATGTATACCACCGATTGTGTATAAGACCAGGACATATAGTTTTCTAAGCATGGAAGGCCTGATCAGAGAGCTGGCTATGTACCTTCAGACCATAGAGCCTTCCTCACGGGCATGAACCCATGTGATTTTACAACATTTTGAGTACGCATGTCCTCTTATCATGGAAGCATTTTGAGAAATACCGACACTCAGCATCGACCCATGAGTGTTGAATATCCTGAGCAGAAAGGTCCGGGGATTATATACTCTTGATCATGGAATCCTTGGACGTGATCAATGATAAACAGCAACTCAAGAAGTGTGGACACTTCTGATCATGGGCAGCACTGAGAGTCAACTTCCTTCATTAGAGCCACTTTCCAGTATGTGCCTACTTGTTTATGCCCTGAATGTGTACCAGCATGAGCATCAAAACCCTCAGCATGAAGCCTACTGACCGTGACACACTGCTTTTTTAATCTCACTTGAATGCCACTTGAGAATACACCCACTTCTTGATGTTTAATGCCTGAACATGTAAAATTATGTGCATGGAAACATTTGAATAACGACCCACACTAAGAATAAAACACTCGTGATAATAAGTACCCTATCTCTGGCCCCTCTTGGGTGGATAACTTGAGGATCCACACTGTGAACATGGATTGCCTGAACGTGGAATCAATTTCCGCAAGCATATCTAACCATGAATCTAAGAAGAGAGGAGATTGCCGCTCATAGAATGCCGTGAGTACTAAATTCCTTGATTGTTTTTTGCCCAGAGAATGTTCTGTTGTGATTTTGTCTGAACCCTGTACATGTAAGTACTCGGACATGTAATCACTAATTGTAGACAGTTGTTCTCCTGCCTTGCTTTGATGTTAATCTCCCTTCTAGTTAGTTCCCTTTGAGCATGTACCGTCTTGATTATATGTTCCATCTGAACATGTACATTGCTGAGCATGGATTCTGCTGTGCATGGAACCATTTGCATATGGACCCCTCTAAGGATAATGCACTTTGGATAATGAAACGCCCTAACCATGCTCATGTGGAACATCCCGAGCTTCAACAACCTGAGCATGGACCCTCCTGAACATGGAATCAATGAGCACAAAAACATCTAAGCATGTACCAAGAACCAGAAGTGTCCACACTTCTTGAGTTGCTGTTCATGGGATTCTGTAAGTATTAATTTCTTTGGCCCTTGTTTCCTCTGAGAATGTTCTTTTCTGATTTTTGTGTAACCCTGTACATGTACCTTCTTGAGCATGAAACCCCTCATTGTAGACTCTCCTGATCATGGCTTGCTTTGATATTCATCTCCCCTTAACATAGCCCCACTTGAGTATGTATCCTCTACATTATGTGTAATATAATAACTCATACTTTCCTGAGCGTGGAGTCTACTGACCTCGGAGCCTTTTTAATTGGAATGGCTCTGAGAATGACACACTTCAGAAAATGTAGCCCCTAGGCCATGGAATGTCTTCCAGTGGGACATCCTGAGCTTAAACAATCTGAGAATGGCCCCTTCTGTACATGGAATCAATGAGCCCCGTCATTTCTAAGCACACACCTAGGAATCCTTGATGTGTACATCATGGAATGCTGCAATCATTTCCTTGATCCTAGTTCATCCTGAGAATATACCTGTGTGATTTTGTGTAACAACAAACAAGTACCTTCCTGAGCACGGAGGCTCTAACATGCGACCCATCTAAACATGCATTCTGTGAATTTAAACTACCGTGATCTTAGTCCCTCTGGATTCTGTATACCACTGATTGTGTTTAAGAACAGGATATGTGGTTTTCTGAGCATGGAAGGCCTGAGCAGAGAGCTGGCTATGTACCTTCAGACCATAGACCCGTCCCCATGGTCGTGAACCCATGTGATCCTACACCATTCTGAATATGGATGTGCTCTTCTAATGCAACCATTCTGAGAAAACCGACACTCAACATGGACCCATGAGTGTGGAATATCCTGAACATAAAGGTCCAGGGAATATACACTCTTGATCATGCAATCCTTGGGCGTAATCAATGATAAACAGCAACTCAAGAAGTGTGGACACTTCTGATCAGGGGCTGCACTAAGAACCGACTTGTCTAATTGGAGATGCTTTCCATATGTACCTACTTGCTTATGCCATGAATGTGTACCAGCCTGAGCATGAACCCTACCGACTGGGACATACTACTATTTCAATCTCACTTGAATATCGCGCCACTTGAGAATATACCCTCTTCTTGATGTTTAGTGCCTGAACATGTAAAATTATGCGCATGGACACGTTTGAATAATGACCCACACTAAGAGTGAAACACTCCTGACAATAAACACCCTATCCATGGCCTCTGTTGTGTGGATAACTTGAGGATTAACGTCATGAACATGAATCTCCTGAACATGGAATCAATGACCACAATGACACCTAAGCATGAATCTTCGAAGAAGAGTGGACATTTCTGTTCATGGAATTCTGTAAGTATGAATTTCCCTGATTGTTGTTTACCTAGAGAATGTTCTGTTGTGATTTTATGGAACCCCTTTCCTTGTACCTTCCTGATCATGAATCCTCTAATTGTCTCTTCCCTTAATCATGGCTTGCTTTGATTGTAACCTCCCCTTAACACAGCCCCACTTGAGCATGTATCCTCTTGATTGTGTTTGATATAATAACTCATACTTTCTTGAGCGTTGATTCTGCTGAGCATGTAGCCTTTTGAATGTGAACGACTCTGAGAATGACACGCTTCAGAAAATGTACCCACAAGAACATGGAATGTTTTCCTGTGGGACATCCTGAGCTTAAAGAATCTGAGAAAGGACCCTTCTGAACATGGAATCACGCACTGAAGTCATTTCTAAGCATATCCATAGAATTGTTGGCGTAAATGCATGGAATTCTGTCATTTCCTTGATCTTAGTTCATCCTGGGACTGTACCATTGTGAATTTGTGTAACAACATCCGAGTACCTTCCTGAGCATGGACGCTCTTAATTGTCCATCCCCCTAATCATGTATTCTGTGAATCTAAACTACCGTGATCTTAGCCCCTCTTGATCACGTATAACACTGATCATGCATAACAACTGAAAATGTTCTTCCCGGCCCCTGAGCGGCAACCTGGCTGACTCTGTTACTTCAGACCGTAGACCCTACCTCATGAGCATGAAGCCATGGGACCCGACACCTTTCTGAATATGAATATCCTCTGATAATGGAGCCATTTTGAGAAACCCCAACACTCTGCATGGACCAATGAGTGTGGAATATCCTGAACATAAACGTTCAAGGAATATACACTCTTGATCATGGAATCCTTGTGTGTAGTCAGTGATACACAGAAACTCAATAAGCATGGACTCTTCTGATGATGGACTGCCCTAAGAATCTACTTCCCTAATTAGAGCCAATTTCCAAGTATCTACTTGGTAGTTTATCCTCTGTATGTGTACCAGCCTGAGCATCAAAACCCTCCGTAAGGAGCCTACTGACCGTGACATACTTCGATTTGAATCTCCCTTGAATATCACGTCACTTGAGCATATACTCTCTTCTTGATATTTAATACTGCTAAACATGTAAATTCTGTGCATGAAAACGTTTCAGTAAGGACACACACTGAGAATAAAACACTTAGGAGAACAAACAGCTTACCCATGGCCACTCTAGTGTGGATAACTTGAGGATAAACACCGGGGACATGGATCCCCTGAACGTGGAATGAATGACCTCAATTACGTGTATGCATGAATGTAAGAAGAGTGGACATTTTTCAATTGGAATCCTGTAAGTATGAATTTCCTTGATCCTAGTTTAACTTGGAAATGTTATTTTGCGGTTTTGTGTAATCCCTTTTCCTGTACCTTCGTTTGCATGAAAAGCCTAATTGTATATTCCCCTGATCCTGACCTTCTTTGATTGTAACCTCCCCTTAATGTAGCCCACTTGAGCATGTATCTTGTAGATTATGTGTAATTTAATAAATCATACTTTCCTGAGCATGCATTCTGTTGACCATGGAGCCTTTTGAATTTGAACGACTCTGAGAATGACACGCTTCAGAAAATGTATCCCCAAGACCATGGGATATCTTCCTGTGTGACATCTTGAGCTTCATCAATCTGAGAATGGACCCTTCGAAATATGGAATCAGTGAGCCCCGTCATTTCTAAGCATATCCCTAGGAATCCTTGACCTGTACATCCATGGAATGCTGCCATAATTCCCTTGATCCTAGTTCACCCTGAGAATATACCTGTGTGGTTTTGAGTAACAACATACAAGTACCTTCCTGAGTATGGAGGCTTTGAAGGCCGACGCCTCTAATCATGTATTCTGTGAATTTAAGCTACCGTGATCTTAAGCCCCTCTTGATCATGTATACCACCGATTGTGTATAAGACCAGGACATATAGTTTTCTAAGCATGGAAGGCCTGATCAGAGAGCTGGCTATGTACCTTCAGACCATAGAGCCTTCCTCACGGGCATGAACCCATGTGATTTTACAACATTTTGAGTACGCATGTCCTCTTATCATGGAAGCATTTTGAGAAATACCGACACTCAGCATCGACCCATGAGTGTTGAATATCCTGAGCAGAAAGGTCCGGGGATTATATACTCTTGATCATGGAATCCTTGGACGTGATCAATGATAAACAGCAACTCAAGAAGTGTGGACACTTCTGATCATGGGCAGCACTGAGAGTCAACTTCCTTCATTAGAGCCACTTTCCAGTATGTGCCTACTTGTTTATGCCCTGAATGTGTACCAGCATGAGCATCAAAACCCTCAGCATGAAGCCTACTGACCGTGACACACTGCTTTTTTAATCTCACTTGAATGCCACTTGAGAATACACCCACTTCTTGATGTTTAATGCCTGAACATGTAAAATTATGTGCATGGAAACATTTGAATAACGACCCACACTAAGAATAAAACACTCGTGATAATAAGTACCCTATCTCTGGCCCCTCTTGGGTGGATAACTTGAGGATCCACACTGTGAACATGGATTGCCTGAACGTGGAATCAATTTCCGCAAGCATATCTAACCATGAATCTAAGAAGAGAGGAGATTGCCGCTCATAGAATGCCGTGAGTACTAAATTCCTTGATTGTTTTTTGCCCAGAGAATGTTCTGTTGTGATTTTGTCTGAACCCTGTACATGTAAGTACTCGGACATGTAATCACTAATTGTAGACAGTTGTTCTCCTGCCTTGCTTTGATGTTAATCTCCCTTCTAGTTAGTTCCCTTTGAGCATGTACCGTCTTGATTATATGTTCCATCTGAACATGTACATTGCTGAGCATGGATTCTGCTGTGCATGGAACCATTTGCATATGGACCCCTCTAAGGATAATGCACTTTGGATAATGAAACGCCCTAACCATGCTCATGTGGAACATCCCGAGCTTCAACAACCTGAGCATGGACCCTCCTGAACATGGAATCAATGAGCACAAAAACATCTAAGCATGTACCAAGAACCAGAAGTGTCCACACTTCTTGAGTTGCTGTTCATGGGATTCTGTAAGTATTAATTTCTTTGGCCCTTGTTTCCTCTGAGAATGTTCTTTTCTGATTTTTGTGTAACCCTGTACATGTACCTTCTTGAGCATGAAACCCCTCATTGTAGACTCTCCTGATCATGGCTTGCTTTGATATTCATCTCCCCTTAACATAGCCCCACTTGAGTATGTATCCTCTACATTATGTGTAATATAATAACTCATACTTTCCTGAGCGTGGAGTCTACTGACCTCGGAGCCTTTTTAATTGGAATGGCTCTGAGAATGACACACTTCAGAAAATGTAGCCCCTAGGCCATGGAATGTCTTCCAGTGGGACATCCTGAGCTTAAACAATCTGAGAATGGCCCCTTCTGTACATGGAATCAATGAGCCCCGTCATTTCTAAGCACACACCTAGGAATCCTTGATGTGTACATCATGGAATGCTGCAATCATTTCCTTGATCCTAGTTCATCCTGAGAATATACCTGTGTGATTTTGTGTAACAACAAACAAGTACCTTCCTGAGCACGGAGGCTCTAACATGCGACCCATCTAAACATGCATTCTGTGAATTTAAACTACCGTGATCTTAGTCCCTCTGGATTCTGTATACCACTGATTGTGTTTAAGAACAGGATATGTGGTTTTCTGAGCATGGAAGGCCTGAGCAGAGAGCTGGCTATGTACCTTCAGACCATAGACCCGTCCCCATGGTCGTGAACCCATGTGATCCTACACCATTCTGAATATGGATGTGCTCTTCTAATGCAACCATTCTGAGAAAACCGACACTCAACATGGACCCATGAGTGTGGAATATCCTGAACATAAAGGTCCAGGGAATATACACTCTTGATCATGCAATCCTTGGGCGTAATCAATGATAAACAGCAACTCAAGAAGTGTGGACACTTCTGATCAGGGGCTGCACTAAGAACCGACTTGTCTAATTGGAGATGCTTTCCATATGTACCTACTTGCTTATGCCATGAATGTGTACCAGCCTGAGCATGAACCCTACCGACTGGGACATACTACTATTTCAATCTCACTTGAATATCGCGCCACTTGAGAATATACCCTCTTCTTGATGTTTAGTGCCTGAACATGTAAAATTATGCGCATGGACACGTTTGAATAATGACCCACACTAAGAGTGAAACACTCCTGACAATAAACACCCTATCCATGGCCTCTGTTGTGTGGATAACTTGAGGATTAACGTCATGAACATGAATCTCCTGAACATGGAATCAATGACCACAATGACACCTAAGCATGAATCTTCGAAGAAGAGTGGACATTTCTGTTCATGGAATTCTGTAAGTATGAATTTCCCTGATTGTTGTTTACCTAGAGAATGTTCTGTTGTGATTTTATGGAACCCCTTTCCTTGTACCTTCCTGATCATGAATCCTCTAATTGTCTCTTCCCTTAATCATGGCTTGCTTTGATTGTAACCTCCCCTTAACACAGCCCCACTTGAGCATGTATCCTCTTGATTGTGTTTGATATAATAACTCATACTTTCTTGAGCGTTGATTCTGCTGAGCATGTAGCCTTTTGAATGTGAACGACTCTGAGAATGACACGCTTCAGAAAATGTACCCACAAGAACATGGAATGTTTTCCTGTGGGACATCCTGAGCTTAAAGAATCTGAGAAAGGACCCTTCTGAACATGGAATCACGCACTGAAGTCATTTCTAAGCATATCCATAGAATTGTTGGCGTAAATGCATGGAATTCTGTCATTTCCTTGATCTTAGTTCATCCTGGGACTGTACCATTGTGAATTTGTGTAACAACATCCGAGTACCTTCCTGAGCATGGACGCTCTTAATTGTCCATCCCCCTAATCATGTATTCTGTGAATCTAAACTACCGTGATCTTAGCCCCTCTTGATCACGTATAACACTGATCATGCATAACAACTGAAAATGTTCTTCCCGGCCCCTGAGCGGCAACCTGGCTGACTCTGTTACTTCAGACCGTAGACCCTACCTCATGAGCATGAAGCCATGGGACCCGACACCTTTCTGAATATGAATATCCTCTGATAATGGAGCCATTTTGAGAAACCCCAACACTCTGCATGGACCAATGAGTGTGGAATATCCTGAACATAAACGTTCAAGGAATATACACTCTTGATCATGGAATCCTTGTGTGTAGTCAGTGATACACAGAAACTCAATAAGCATGGACTCTTCTGATGATGGACTGCCCTAAGAATCTACTTCCCTAATTAGAGCCAATTTCCAAGTATCTACTTGGTAGTTTATCCTCTGTATGTGTACCAGCCTGAGCATCAAAACCCTCCGTAAGGAGCCTACTGACCGTGACATACTTCGATTTGAATCTCCCTTGAATATCACGTCACTTGAGCATATACTCTCTTCTTGATATTTAATACTGCTAAACATGTAAATTCTGTGCATGAAAACGTTTCAGTAAGGACACACACTGAGAATAAAACACTTAGGAGAACAAACAGCTTACCCATGGCCACTCTAGTGTGGATAACTTGAGGATAAACACCGGGGACATGGATCC